>NW_027077436.1:0-34000 GCF_963924675.1 Phocoena phocoena
AAAACGATTGCAGTGGGTAGACTGCAATTGCCCTAAAAGCATAGGAAAAGAGGCACAACGTCGACAATGATGCACTTGGCCAAAAAGGGCGTATGCGTTTTTTCCTGAATATATTCAGGAAAAAACGCATACGCCCTTTTTGGCCAACCAAGCAAGCCTGTAAAGGAAATCTGCACTACAATGAAGTCTCACTGCCCCCCGGGCAAAAGGGCCATCTGAAAAAAGTGTAAAATCCAGAAAGGTAGGACAGGATATGGAGAACAGGAAGCCTTGTTATCCTGATTGGCAGGATGTAAATTGCCAGCAGCCACCCTGGAGAAGTGTATGGTGTTTCCTGCAACACGTAAGAAACAAAGCATCACAGCCTATGGCACTTCCACTTATGGTCCTATAGCTTACGGAAATTAAAATCAAAAACAGACAGCCACCCCAATATTTGGGACGGCTGTGTTCACAAGAAGCTCGTCTACAGTATCAGGTAAATATCCCAGAAAGCAAAAAATGGATAAAGAAGTTGTGGCACGTACGTACAATGCAATATCACTCAGCAATGAAATCTGTGTCATCAGGCCCGTAGCGGCATAGTGAGTGGATGCAGGTACGGTGATTCTACTTGAACTACGTCACACAGAAAAAGAAACATCATAAGATATCACTAATACACGGAATGTAAAGTTGACTACACATGAACTGAATTACAAAACAGAACAGGGTCTCAAATTTAGAAAACCAACTAGTGCTTGCTTATGGGGAAAGGTGCGTTGGGGTGCTGCATAAAACCAGAGACTGAAATTAGCACAGATAACTTTCCATAAGCCAAATATGTAATAGACAAGACCTACTCCTTGCTCAACGAAATGGACCCAACACCACATATTCAACGCCTAGGAATATAACTGACTAGGAAGAATCTTAAAACCCATGGATATATATCTCTCCTTAAGAGAATCAAGCATGTGTACAGCGGCCGAAACGCAGCAGTGAAAATCCGATAAATCCCATTATCAAAATAAATTTCGAAAACAAAACACAAAGACAGTGAAATTGAGAGCAATTCTTAAATAATTCACTCAGGGCATGTGATGCAACCGGGATTGACCACATCTACACCCAGAGCTGGTTGAGACATAAGGCTGGACACTTCAGGCTGATAGCATTGGTGAGTTTCGGTGAGCAAATGCAGACCCTTTGAAGTCATACTGCATGGTACCCATTCCATGGGTCCCATCTCTCCAGGTTCAAGGGATTCTTCCTCCAGCTAAAACATGCATGGGAAACCCAGAGTATCGTCCACCGTGTGATTGGGAAACGATTTAAAATGCATCTCAGTTTTCGTATCCTGGTCCTCGGGTTCACCATTCCAGATGCTTTACTAACACTCTCCCCGCTTGGAGAGTCAGTGCCTTTAACCTCCTCTTTGGCACAGCTTGCAATTTCTGTGCAAGATGAACAGGAATAGGGAGAATCAATGAGAGACTAGCTGTAGGTGTCTGCACGGGCAAATGTAACGCTCATTTCCCACAAGGAAGAGGAATTAACCAAAGGCTCAGCGTGCCCTGCCGGAAACAGATTAGGGCCTGAAACACTCCTGCGGTTTTGTGCCCAGCTCACAAGAAAGCGAGTTGAAGAAAGGAGCTCAGGGGCACTGTAATTCACAAACCTGCAGAGTTATAAATGACAGCTATCCTCCAAAAATATATTGAAGTAAGCCTGCGAAGGGGACTTGAAAGCGGGGCAGAATTTCAGGAAAACGATTGCAGGGGGTAGACTGGAATTGCCCTGAAAGCATAGGAAAAGAGGCAGAACGTCGACAATGATGCACTTGGCCAAAAAGGGCGTATGCGTTTTTTCCTGAATATATTCAGGAAAAAACGCATACGCACTTTTTGGCCAACCAAGCAAGCCTGTAAAGGAAATCTGCACTACAATGAAGTCTCACTGCCCCCCGGGCAAAAGGGCCATCTGAAAAAAGTGTAAATTCCAGAAAGGTAGGACAGGATATGGAGAACAGGGAGCCTTGTTATGCTGATTGGCAGGATATAAATTGCCAGCAGCCACCCTGGAGAAGTGTATGGTGTTTCCTGAAACACTTCAGAAACAAAGCAACACAGCCTATGGCACTTCCACTTATGGTCCTATAGCTTACGGAAATTAAAATCAAAAACAGACAGCCACCCCAATATTTGGGACGGCTGTGTTCACAAGAAGCTCGTCTACAGTATCAGGTAAATATCCCAGAAAGCAAAAAATGGATAAAGAAGTTGTGGCACGTACGTACAATGCAATATCACTCAGCAATGAAATCTGTGTCATCAGGCCCGTAGTGGCATATTTAGTGGATGCAGGAATGGTGATTCTATGTGAACTACGTCACACAGAAAAAGAAACATCATAAGATATCACTAATACACGGAATGTAAATTTGACTACAAGTGAACTGAATTACAAAACAGAATAGGGTCTCAAATTTAGAAAACCAACTAGTGCTTGCTTATTGGGAAAGGTGCCTTGGGGTGCTGCATAAAACCAGAGACTGAAATTAGCACAGATAACATTCCATAAGCCAAATATGTAACAGACAAGACCTACTCCTTGCTCAACTTAATGGACTCAACACCACATATTAAACACCTAGGAATATACCTGACTAGGAAGAATCTTAAAACCCATGGATATATATGTCTCCGTAAGAGAATCAAGCGTTTGTACAGCAGCCGAAACGCAGCAGTGAAAATACGATAAATCCCATTATCAAAATAAATTTCGAAAACAAAACACAAAGACAGTGAAATAGAGAGCAATTCTTAAATAATTCACTCAGGGCATGTGATGCAACCGGGATTGACCACATCTACACCCAGAGCTGGTTGAGACATAAGGCTGGACACTTCAGGCTGATAGCATTGGTGAGTTTCGGTGAGCAAATGCAGACCCTTTGAAGGCATACTGCATGGTACCCATTCCATGGGTCTCAATGCTCCAGGTTCAAGGGATTCTTCCTCCAGCTAAAACATGCATGGGAAACCCAGAGTATCGTCCACCGTGTGATTGGGAAATGATTTAAAATGCATCTCAGTTTCCGTATCCTGGTCCTTGGGTTCACCATTCCATATGCTTTACTAACACTCTCCCCGCTTGGAGAGTCAGTGCCTTTAACCTCCTGTTTGGCACAGCTTGCAATTTCTGTGCAAGATGAACAGGAATAGGGAGAACCAATGAGAGACTAGCTGTAGTTGTCTGCACGGGCAAATGTAATGCTCATTTCCCACCAGGAAGAGGAATTAACCAAAGGCTCAGCGTGCCCTGCTGGAATGAGATTAGTGCCTGAAGCAATCCTGCGGTTTTGTGCCCAGCTCACAAGAAAGCAAGTTGAAGAAAGGAGCTCAGGGGCACTGTAATTCACAAACCTGCAGAGTTATAAATGACAGCTATCCTCCAAAAATATATTGAAGTAAGCCTGCAAAGGGGACTTGAAAGCGGGGCAGAAATTCAGAAAAACGATTGTAGGGTTAAACTGGAATTGCACTTAAAGAATAGGAAAAGAGGCAGAACGTCGATAATGATGCACTTGTCCAAAAAGTTCGGATGCTTTTTTCCCTAAATGTATTCAGGAAAAAACGCATACGCACTTTTTGGCCAACCAAGCAAGCTTGTAAATAAACCTGCACTACAATGAAGTCTCAGTGCCCCCCAGGGCAAAAGGGCCATTTAAAAAAACTGTAAAATCCAGAAACGTAGGACAGGCAATGGAAAACAGGGATCCTTATTATGCTGATGCATATGATGTAAATTGCTGACAGCCATTCTGGAGAAGTGTTATGTGTTTCCTGAAACACGTAAGATAGAAAGCAACACAGCCTATGGCACTTCCACTTATGGTCCTACAGCTTAGGGAAATTAAAATCAAAAACACCCAGCCACCTCAACGTTTGGGACCTCTCTGTTCACAAGAACCTCGTTTACAGTACCAGGTAAATATCTCAGAGAGCAAACAATGGATAAAGAAGTTGTGGTACGTACGTTCAATGGAATATCACTCAGCAATGAAATCTGTGTCATCAGGCCCGTAGCGGCATAGTGAGTGGATTCAGGTATGGTGATTCTACGTGAAATAAGTCACACATAAAAAGAAACATCATAAAATATCACTAATACACAGTATGTAAAGTTGACTACACATGAACTGAATTACAAAACAGAACAGTCTCAAATTTAGAAAACCAACTTGTGCTTTCTTATGGAGAAAGGTGCGTTGGAGTGCTGCATAAAACCAGAGACTGAAATTAGCACAGATACCGTTCCATAAGCCAAATATGTAATAGACAAGACCTACTCCTTGCTCAACGAAATGGACTCAACACCACATATTCAACGCCTAGAAATATACCTGACTAGGAAGAATCTTAAAACCCGTGGATATTTATGTCTCCATAAGAGAATCAAGAGTGTGTACAGCGGCATTAACGCAGCAGTGAAAATCCGATAAATCCCAGTGTCAAAAAAAAATTTCAAAAACAAAACACAATGACAGTGAAATAGAGAGCAATTCTTAAATAACTCACACAGGGCATGTGATGCAACCTGGTTTACCACATCTACACCCAGAGCTGGGTGAGAGATAAGGCTGGACCCTTTGGGCTGATAACATTGGTGAGGTTCAGTGAGCAAATGCAGACCCTTTGATGTCATACTGCCTGGTACCCATTCCATGGTTCCCAGCTCTCCAGGTTCAAGGGATTCTTCCTTCTGCTAAAATTTGCATGGGAAACCCAGAGTATGCTCCATCATGTGACTGGGAAACCTTTTTACATGCCTGTCTGTTTTCGTCCCCTGATACTCAGGTTCACAATTCCAGACCCTTTTCTTACACTCTCCCCATTTGGAGAGTCAGTGCCTTTAACCTCCTGTTTGGCACTGTTTGCAATTTCTGCGCAAGATGAACAGGAATACGGAGAACCAATGGGAGACTATCTGTAGGTGTGTGCACGGGCAAATATTTTTTTTAACATCTTTATTGGGGTATAATTGCTTTACAATGGTGTGTTAGTTTTTGCTTTATAATAAAGTGAATCAGCTATACATATACATATGCTCCCTGTGTCTTCCCTCTTGTGTCTCCCTCCCTCCCTCTCTCCCCCTTCCACCCCTCCAGGCTGTCCCAACGCCCCGAGCTAATATCCCTGTGCCTTGCGGCTGCTTCCCCATTGCTATCTACCTTACTACATTTGTTAGTGTGTATATGTCCATGACTCTCTCTCGCCCTGTCAAAACTCACCATTCCCCCTCCCCATATCCTCAATTCCGTTCTGCAGTAGGTCTGCACCTCTATTCCTGTCTTATCCCTAGGTTCTTCATGACATTTTTTTCCTTTAAATTCCATATATATGTGTTAGCATACGCTATTTGTCTTTTTCTTTCTGACTTACTTCACTCTGTATGACAGACTCTAGGTCTATCCATCTCATTACAAATAACTCAGTTTCATTTCTTTTTAAGGCTGAGTAATATTCCATTGTGTATATGTGCCACATCTTCTTTATCCATTCGTCCGATGATGGGCGCTTAGGTTCTTTCCATCTCCGGGCTATTGTAAATAGAGCTGCAATGAACATTTTGGTACATGACTCTTTTTGAATTTTGGTTTTCTCAGGGTATATGCCCAGTATGCACGGGCAATTTTAACACTCATTTCCCAACAGGAAAAGGAATTAACCAAAGGCTCAGCATGCCGTGCTGGAACAAGATTAGGGCCTGAAGCAATCCTGTGGTTTTGTGGCCAGCTCACAAGAAAGCGAGTTGAGGAAAGGAGCTCAGGGTCACTGTCATTCACACACCTGCAGACTTATAAATGACAGAAATCGTACAAAAATATATTGAATTAAGGCTGCGAAGAGGACTTGAAAGTGGGGCAGAATTGCTGGAATCCGATTTCAGGAGGTAGACGTGAATTGCTCTGAAAGCATAAGAGAAGTGGAAGAACCTCGTCAATGAAGCACTTGGTCAAAAAGGGCATATGAATTTTTTCCAGGGCCATCATTCACGGGAGTAAGAGGCTCCCAGCATGCTCCAGTGGCCAACAGAGGGCCCACGTCGCCAAGGCGATGTGAGCTAGCCAGGCAGGAGTGACCTGACATCAGAGGGCTCACCTCACAGAATGGTAGGGAACCCAGCCAGGATCAGACTCTCCCCAGAGGGCCCACATCACCAAGGTGATGGGAACCAGGCAGGAGTGTCCTCACACCCGTGGGGCCACATCATCAAAAGTTGAGGTACCCAACACATGTGGCCTCAAACCAGAGGACCCACATCACCATGGGTTTCGGAGTGAGGCAGGCAGGATTAACCTCACAACACATGTCCCATTGTATACAAAAGGTGTGGAAACCAGCAGTTGGATCTTCCTAGCAGGCGGCCCAGAGCACTGAGGCTATGAGATCCAGGCCGGCATGAACTCACAACAGAGGGCCCTCATTGTGATTCTGTAAGCAACCCAGCCGTTGTGACCTCAGAGCAGAAGGCCCACATCCCCATGGGGAAGGGAAACAAGCAGGAGTGTCATCGCAAGAGTGGGCACACATGAAAAAATGTGGGGAGCCCAGCAATTAGTGCCTGATGCCAGAGGGCCCTCATCACCGAGGGGCGGTGGCTCCCAGCCAGCTCCGACTGCTACCAGAGGGGCGACGTCGCCAATGCGGAGTGCGACAACCAGGCAGGAGTGACCTCAGAGCAGAGGGTCAACCTCACAGAAGTGTGAAGAACCAAAGAGGATCAGATTCTCACCAGAGGGCCCACATCACCAAGGTGATCAGAACCAGGCAGGAGAGTCTTCACACCAGTGTGGCCACATCATAGAAAGGTGAGGAACCCAGCACATGTGGCCTAAACCAGAAGACCCACATCTCCAAGGGGCTCGGAATGAGGCAGGCAGGAGTAGCCTCACAACACAGGGCCCATAGAATAAAAAAGCTGAGGAATCCAGCAATGGGAACCTCCCAGCAGGCGGCCAAGAGCACCAAGTCTATGCGATTCAGGCCGCAGTCAACTCACAGCAGAGGGTCCACATCATGAAACTGCGAGCAACCCAGCCATTTGGACCTCAGAGCAGAAGGTCCACATCCCCAAGGTGTTGGGAGCATGGCAGGAGTGTCCTCGCACCACTTAGCACATATCAGAAAATGTGGGTACCCAGCAGTTAGGGCCTGACGCCAGAGGGCCCTCATCACTGAGGGGAGGAGGCTCCCAGCATGTTCCAACTACCACAAGAGGGCCCACGTTGCCAAGGCGGGGTGTGCCAGCCAGGCAGGAGTGACCTCACAGCAGACGGCCCACCTCAAAGAAGTGTGAGGAACCCAACCAGGATCAGACTCTCACCAGAGGGCCCATATCACCAAGGGGACGGGAACCAGGCACGAGTGTCCTCACACCAGTGGGGCCACATCACTAAAAAATGAGGAAACTGGCACATGTGGCCACAAACCAGAGGACCTACATCACCAAGGGGCTGGGAGTGACACAGGCAGGAGGAGCCTCCCAACACAGGGCCCAAAGAATAAAAAAGGTGAGGAACCCAGCAGTTAGAACTTCCCAGCAGGCGGCCCAGAGTACAGAGGCTATGGGATCTAGGAATGAGTGAACTAACACCAGAGAGCTAACATCAGGAAACTGTGAGCAACCCAGTCGTTGGAACCTCAGAGCAGAAGGCCCATATCGCCATGGGGATGGGAACATTTCACGAGTGTCCTGGCATCACTGGGCTCACATCAGAAAACCTGGGGAGCCCAGCAGTTAGAGCCTGACGCCAGAGGGACCTCATCACTGAGGACAGGAGTCTCCAAAAGGATCCAACTGCCACCAGAGGGCCAACGTCACCAAGGCAATGGGAGCAAGCCAGGCAGGAGTTACCTCAGAGAACAGGGCCCACCTCACAGAACGGTAAGGAACCCAGCCAGGATCAGACTCTCACCAGAGGGGCCACATCACCAAGGGGCTGGGAAACAGGCACGAGTGTCCTCACACCATTGGGGCCACATCATCGAAAGGTGAGGGACCCAGCACACGTGGCCTCACACCAGAGGACACACACCACAACGGGGCTGGGATTGAGGCAGGCAGGAGGAGCCTCAAAACAGAGGGCCCATAGAATAAAAAAGGTAAGGAATCCCGCAGTTGGAACCTCCCAGCAGGCGCCCAGGAGCAGCAAGCCTATGGGATCTAGGCCGGAATGAACGCACATCAGAAGGCCCTCATCATGAAACTGTGAGCACCCCAGCCGTTGGGACCTCAGAGCAGAAGGCCCAAATTCCCATGGGGTTGGGAACCTGACAGGAGTGTACTCGCACCACAGGTCGCACATCTGCAAATTTTGGGAGCCCAGGAGTTAGGGTCTGACGCAAGAGGGCCCTCATTACCGAGGGACGGAGACTCGCAGCAGACACCAACTCCCAACTGAGGGCCCACGTCACCAAGGTGATGTGTGCCAGCCAGGCAGGAGTGACCTCACCGCAGAGGGCCTACCTCACAGAAGGGTGAGGAAACCAGCCAGGATAAGACTCTCACCAGAGGGCCCACATCACCAAGGGGATCGGAACCAGGCAGGAGGGTCCTCACACCAGTGTGGCCACATTATAGAAAGGTGAGGAACCCAGAACATGTGGCCTAAAACAGGGGACCCACATCTCCAAGGGGCTAGGAGTGAGGCAAGCAGGAGTATCCTCACAAAACAGAGCCCACAGAATAAAAGTTGTGAGGAATCCAGCAGTTGGAACCGGCCAGTAGGCCGCCCAGAGCACAGAGTCTATGGGATCCAGGCCACAGCAAACTCACAGCAGAGGTCCCACATCATGAAACTGTGAGCAACCCAGCGGATGGGACCTCAGAGCAGAAGGCCCACATCCCTATGGGGATGGGAACCTGACAGGAGTGTCCTCGGCCCACTTCCACGAATCAGAAAATGTGGGAACCCAGCAGTTAGGACCTGAGGCCAGAGGACCCTCATCACCGAGGGGAGGAGGCTCCCAGCAGGCTCCAACTGCCACCATAAGGCCGATGTCACCAAGGCGGGGTGTGCCAACCAGGCAGGAGTGACCTCAGAGCAGAAAGCCCACCTCACAGAAGTGTGAGGAACCCAACAAGGATCACACTGTCACCAGAGGGCCAACATCACCAAGGGAATGGGAACCAGGCAGGAGTGTCCTCACACCAGTGGGGCTACACCACCATAATTTGAGGGACCCAGCACACGTGGCCTCAAACCTGAGGACACACATCACCAAGGGGCTGGGAGTGAGGCAGGCCAGAGGATCCTCAAAACAGAGGGACCATAGAATAAAAAAGGTGAGGAATCCCACAGTTGGAACCTCCGGCAGGCAGCCAGGAGCAGCGAGGCTATGGGATCTAGGCAGGAGTGAACTCACACCAGAGGGCCCTCATCATGAAACTGTGAGCAACACAGCCGTTGGGACCTCAGAGCAGAAGGCTCACATCCCCATGGGGATGGGAACCTGGCAGGAGTGTCCTTGCACCACTTAGCACGAATCAGAAAATGTGGGAACCCAACAGTTAGGGCCTGAGGCCAGAGGGCCCTCATCACCGAGGGGAGGAGGCTCCCAGCAGGCTCCAACTGCCACCATATGGCCGACGTTGCCAAGGCGGGGTGTGCCAGCCAGGCAGGAGTGACCTCAGAGCAGAGGGCCCACCTCACAGAAGGGTGAGGAACCTAACCAGGATCAGACTCTCACCAGAGGGCCAACATCACCAAGGTGATGGGAACCAGGCAAGACTGTCCTAACAGCAGTGGGGCCAACATCACCAAGGGAATGGGAACCAGGCAAGAGTGTCCTCACACCAGTGTGGCCACATTATAGAAAGGTGAGGAACACAGCACATGTGGCCTCAAACAAGGGGACACACATCACGAAGGGGCTGGGAGTGAGGCATGCAGGAGGAGACGCACAACCGAGGGCCCATAGAATAAAAAAGGTGAGGAATCGAGAAGTTGGAAACTCCAAGCTGGAGGCCCAGAGCACTGACACTATGGGATACAGGCCAGAGTGAACACACAGCAAAGGGCCCACATCATGAAACTGTGAGCAACCCAGCAGTTGGGACCACAGAACAGAAGTCCCACATGCCCATGGGGATGGGAACCTGGCAGGAGTGACTCGCACCACTGGGCACACATCAGAAAATGTGTGGAGCCCAGCACTTAGGGCCTGACACCAGAAGGCCCTCATCACTGAGGGGAGGAGGCCCCAGCACGCTCCAACTGCCACCAGAGGGTCCACGTCGCCAAGGCGACGTGCGCCAGCCAGGCAGGATTGACCTCACAGCAGAGGGCCCACATCATGAAAGTGTGAGCAACCCAGCCGTTAGGACCTCAGAACAGAAGGCCCACACGCTCATGAGGATGGGAACCTGGCAGGAGTGCCCTCGTACCACTTAGCACGTATCAGAAAATGTGGGAACCCCGCCATTAGGGTCTGACGCCAGAGGGCCTCATCACCGCGGGAAGGAGGCTCCCAGCAGGCTCCAACTGCCACCAGGGTGCCGAAGTCAACAAGGCGGGTTGTGCCAGCCAGGCAGGAGTGACCTCAGAGAAGAGGGCTCACCTCACGGATGTGTGAGGAACCCAACCAGGATCAGAGTCTCACCAGAGGGCCCACATCACCAAGGGGATGGGAACCAGGCAGGAGTGTCCACACACCAGTGGGGCCACATCATCAAAAGATGAGGAACCCATCACATATGGCCTCAAACCTGAGGACATACATCACCATGTGGCTGGGAGTGAGGCAGGTATCTGGAGGGGCACATTTAACTCTAATTTCCCACCAGGAAGAGGAATTAACCAAAGGCTCAGAGTGCCGTGCCGGACCCTGATTATGGCCTGAAGCAAACCTGCAGTTTTGTGGCCAGCTTACAAGGAAGCGAGTTAAGAAAGGAGCTCAGGGGCACTGTAATTCACAAACCTGCAGAGATAAATGACAGCTATTGGCAAAAATATATCGAAGTAAGTCTGCAAAGAGGACTTGAAAACGAGGCAGAATTGCAGGAATCATATTTCAAGAGGTAGATTGGAATTGCATTTAAAGCATATGAAAAGCGGCAGATCTTTGACAGTGATGCACATGGACAAAAAGTGCGTATACATTTTTCCTGAATATATTCAGGAAAAAACGCATATGAACATTTTGGCCAACCAAGCACTCCAGCAATGGAAATCCACACTACAATGAAGTCACATTTCCCATTCGTCAAAAAGGCCATCTGAATAAAGTGTAAAAACCAGAAACACAGGACAGGTCATGGAGAACAGGGAGCCGTGTTATGCTGATGGGCGGGATGTAAATTGCCAACAGACACTCCGGAGATGTTCATGGTGTATCCTGAAACATCTAAAAAACAAAGCTACAGAGCCTAGGGCACTTCCACTTTTGGCCCTATAGCTTAGGAAAATTAAAATCAACAAGACACAGCCAACACAAAATTTAGGGCTGCTGTGTTTACAAGAACCTCGAGTCCAGTACAAATTAAATATCCCAGAAAGAAAAAAATGGATAAAGAAGTTGTGCTACTTACGTACAACGGAATATCACTCAGCAGTGAAATCAATGTCATCAGGCCTGTAGCAGCAAATTGAGTGGATTTAATTATGATGATTCTAAGAGAAATATGTCACACAAAGAAAGATAATTATCATAAGATATCACTAATAGAGGGAGTGTAAACTTGGCTACACATAAACTGAATTACAAAACCGAACAGAGTCTCACATTTAGATAAAAACCTTATGCTTGCTTAAGGGGAAAGTTGAGTTGGGCTGCTGTATAAAAACAGATTGAAATTAGCACACATACCATTCCATAAGCCAAATACGTAATAAACAAGACCTACTCTTTGCTCAACGAAATAGACTCATCCATGGTGTATCACCTCACACCTATTAGAATGGGCATCATCAGAAAATCTACAAACAACAAATGCTGGAAACGGTGTGGAGATAAGGAATCCTCTTCCACTATTGTTGGGAACGTAAATTGATACAGTCACTGTGGAGAACATTATGGAGTTTCTTATAAAACTAAGAATAGAATTACCATATGATACAGCAATCCCTCTACTGGGCATATACCCAGACAAAACCATAAATCAAAAAGAGACATTCACCACAATGTTCATTGCATCACTATTTACACTATCCAGGAAATGGAAGCAACCTAAATGCCCACAGACAGACGAATGCATAAAGATGTGGTACATATATAAAATGGAATATTACTAAGCCATAAAAAGGAATGAAATTGGGACATTTGTAGAGACGTTGATGGATCTAGAGACTGTCATACAGAGTGAAGTAAGTCAGAAAGAGAAAAACAAATCTTGTATATTAATGCATATATGTGGAACCTAGAAAAATTGTACAGATGAACCGTTTTGCAAGGCAGAAATAGAGCAACACATGTATACAACAAACGTATGGACAACAAGGGGGGAAAGCAGTTGGGGATGGTGGTGGGAGGAGTTGAGATATTGGGATTGGTATGTATACATTTATATGTATAAAGTAGATAACCAAAAACAACCTGCTGTATAAAAATATAAAATTAAATTCAAAATAAAAAAATAAAATTAAAAAAAGTAAAACAGAAAAAATATTCTTCCCTTCACATACATGTATTTATATGAATAAATTATTTCCATGCTTATATCTGTAAATACACAAAAGAGGAATAAAATCTACCTTGAACCAAAAACGAAAAAAAGATAAAAAAGAACAGAACCCACCAGTTACACAGAGGAAAACCGTTTCAGGGCACTTGCTCCAATTGCAAACAATTCTGAAGTTGGTCAGTGGTGGGAAATCATCTCCCATTCAGCCAGCATGCTCCTCGCAACAAGCGTCCTCACTGCAAAGCTGGGGGACCGTGCCGAGGTATCTGTGAGTAAACGTGGGCCGAGCCCCAGGCCAGCTGCTGCTGAAATGTTCCCACCCTTCCAAGGCTAAACACCTGAATATGTACAAGGACTTGAAAACCTAGAGGAAGGGCCATGGAGCCACATGAGGGACAGCATGCCAGCCGACTTGGTGCCTGCAGGCCAGCCAGGATGGTCCTGGCCCTGGGTGCTCTTCTGGAAGCTCTCCATTTCCCTGCCTGAGATACCCCTGCTGTCCCGGCCCCCACTGCTTTCTTCCTTCCTCACCTGTGCCCAGGGAGAAATTCCAGCGGCAGGTGTGGGTGACACATCCTCTTCTTTAGCAGGTAGCATCTTGGCAACTGCTGCAGAAAGTCCAGCAGAGCCCCACTCACACTGGGACACCCACAAAGCCGTGGCCTCTCACTCCCTCCCACCAGCCCAGCCCCGAGACTGCTGACAGGGCAGAGAAAATGGCGTCAGGCACAGCTGCAGGGGCTCTTGCTGCCTGGAGTGGTGTTTATATTGATCTCAACCCAGGCACACCTGGGGAGGGCTGGCCGGCACGGTCAGGCTTCCCAAGCCAGCCAATAATCACCCCTCAGGGGCTCACAGTTGCTGAAAATGGAACTTGCTGAATTGGCCAGGTCCAAGGAACAGGTGTGGGCTCCTGAGAGTCAGGATAGACAAGGGGCTGCAGCTCTGGCTTGTTTTCTAATTATATTATCTGGCCCATGAGTGGGAGACAACTTCAAGAAAACCCTCTCCTAATGAGAGGAACCCAGGAGTCAGGGAGAGGAGGGGTGGGTGGTGGTTGGAGACAGAGGCCTGGTGCCCCGGGTGCAGTGGAAGTCTCTGGAAGACCAGGTGGAGGAGGCCGCACAGAGTGATGCCCAGGGTCACAGACCTGTCAGAGCTGCTGTTTGTTAGTTCAAGTCCTGCTCTGAGGTGCTCTGTGTCAGATCTGAGCGACAGGTGAGCTGGGAGTGCTCTGCAATGAGGGCTATGTGCACGGTTCCTGTGTGCCCAGCCCTGCCAAGGTACCTGCAAGGGTAGCTCTGTATCCTGGGAGGGGCCTGACCACGGGAGCCCCATGGACTGCAGAGGACCTGCCCAGGGAATCCCATATCCTGGGAGGGGCCTGAACACGAGAGCCCCGTGGGCTGGGGTGGGGGTAGGGTACCTGCCCAGGTGAGCTCCATATCCTGGGATTGGCCTGACCTCGAGAGCCCCATGGGCTGCTGGAGTCCTGGTAAAGGATGTCAGGACAGTCAGTGAAGCCACTGAGGATATACCTCCAGTAGTTCCTAAATCCTACACCCTGCTGGTCATTCTACCAACCACCAGGACTTGGTATTCTGTATTAGTCTTCACTGATGCCTTCTTTTGTATTCCATTAGTCCCAGAGTCACAAGAAATTTTGGCTTGTGAGTGACAGGACTCAACATACAACTAAAACAATACTTCCAGGCTGTCTTGCCCCAAGGGTTCAAAAATTCCCACACCATCTTTGGGGAAAGCTCAGCTAAAGACCTAAAAGTTCTACCTCTGGAAAAGGAAACACTCCTTCAATATTCAGACGACATTCTGATCGCCAGCCCTACTAAGGAGGCCTCAGAACTACCAAGCCAATAAAGGATAGAAGTTGTCCACGAAAAAGCTCAAGTATCACAGACTACGGTGACCTGCCTGGGCTTCATTCTCACAGAAGGTCGGAGAAGCCCATCCCAGGAAAGGGAAGAAACAATTTACAGCCTTACCCCTTTCTGAAACTAGAAGACAGCTTAGGGGTTCCTGGGGAAGCCAGGGTTTCCTGCCTCTGGATCCCTAACTACAGTCTACTAGCTGGGCCTCTATATGAAACACTGAAAGGAAAAGATGATGATCCTTTTGAATAAAATCCAGAAGTGGCCTTTCAAGAATGGAAAGAGCAGTCAATTCAGACCCTTGCCCTGGAACTCCCTAATTTAGCTAAACCCTTTGACCTTTACATTCCTGGTGAAAGGTGAATCGCCATTGGAGTATTAGTGCAAAAACTGGGACCACTTGAAATGGAACAATGCAAGAATGCCATCCAGGTAGGATAAACTATGGTCACCAAGGGGCTTGGCCCACCACCACATCTGGCCAAGATACTGGTGGTATCTGAAAACCTGGAAATCAGCAGCCCAAAAGGCCACCTCCCTTCTAAGGGAAACGGACCCCACGTGGTGATCCTAACCCCCAACCATGCCCTGAAGTTGCAGGGTTTGCTCCGTGGGCACACTGACCTCGATTGAGGAGGCCCTCCAACTCCAACCTCCAGAGAGATAACCGGGGGCAACGGGGCACCATGACGACCCGTGTGACCATCACTTGACCTGGAGTTTCTCTCATAAAACAACAAGAGTGTGTCCCAAAAGAGTAGACTACTGCTTGCAGTACTTACTGTACCCAGAGGGGAGCTAATAATCTTGGCGGGGGAACCGTATATCATGCTGTCACCATAGAAAAGCCTACAGACACCCTGATGATGGTGGCCAATAAGACCGGCTGGACTCCTGTTTACTTCCAAAGGCTCTTGACTCAGTGACCATCATGATCCTTCATCACCACTGACCCTGGACTGTCTGGGAGCTGAGCGGGCAGGATCCTGACACCTGGTGCTGTTTTTACGTTAATTCAGGGGCCTAATGGAAGAAAGCGCAGACTGTTGGTCAGAGCATCTAGGCTGGCAGAAACGGTCAGTCAGAGCATCTAGGCTGGCAGAAACGGTCAGCCTAAGGTGGCCGAACAAATGTGGGGCGGAGTGAAACTGGACCTCACAGCACCACTGCACATCTCCTTTCTGGACCCTTAAAGGTCATTAGAATCTATAACACTTCCAATACTGGTGCTCAGGCGGACGAGCAGGGAGGCAGGAGGCCTGGGGACAATCAACGTCACCTGGAGGCGGCTGGGGAGAAGTTCTGACCCTCGCCCACGGGTATGAAGCCTCCTAACTCAGCACTCAGCAGTTACAGAAGAAGGGTCTGCACCCGCAGCACTCCAAGAATGAGGAAAGGGACAAAAGGCAGAAGAGAAGTTTGTCCCAGGCAAAGCCCCTTAAAAATGCCTGGGAGATAAAAATAGAATCTGGGCAATAAAATAAAGTCTAACCATTTTTATCCTTTGTGCTTTGTCTAATTTCAGGTGTTCCTAGTGTCCCGCATACAGAGGTTCCACACCCGGCACTTCAGACCAGATTTCCTAGAGCAGAATGGCTCGATGACACTTCAGCTCCTGGGGCCCAGTTCAGACTCCGTGACATAGAGCCTGAGCTGCAGCCAACCAGGTCCTCGAGAGCTCAGCCCCCTCCCTCCCAGTGACTCTGACAGGATCTCTACACAGCAGCCCAGCCCACAGCCCACAGGGTAGCACCTCTCCATTCTCTGATCAAAATATAAAGTTTCCTTTGCTTTTGAACCAAACTCAGTCTCGATCTATTGGCTCCAATGACACTGGGCAGGGGGACACTTGTTGGCGTCCACTCTGGAGGATCAGTAACAGAAATTGAGAACATTGTAACTTCAATGAACAGATGTGTGAGCCAAACTGTAATTAACATAGAACAGTGTATAAGGCTCGGGTAAAATAAGATGTTTCTAACACTTCCTTTTGATATTTCCATCACTTTCTTATAAGCAAGTTCAGTGAAAAGGTTTGTCTTCTTTGTCAGGTCAATATTAGAGAAACAAAGTGATTTCTTTCCAAGGATGTACATCTAATAATCTTGGTTAAAGCTTCAATCTTGTTTTAAATGCTTTTGCATTGAAAATGATACCTCTCTTTCAGCTCCCCCATTTCTGAGAAGCATAAAATCTTATAATTTATTATTACCAAAGGGAAATGGTAGGAGGAGGGATAAATTAACAGTTTGGGATTAACACATACACACTGCTATGTATGAAATCATCAGCAAGGAACTACTGTATAGCACAGGGAACTACACTCAATATTTTGCAATAACCTATAAGGGGAAATGATCTGAAAAAGAATAGATATTTTTATTGACATCATCCATCAATGACAGTAAAAATGGAATCTAAGGGAAGACAGTGGTGAGTGCTTCTGACCCTGAAGACTTCAATCATCTAAAGTTTGGACTCTGCCTACTTCCCAAGGCCCTTAATGAACATATGTGTAGCCGTAGCTTAAAAAATTCCCCAGTTTGGGTTGCGGAGAGACACTGATATTTAAAATCCCCTGGTGTTCTCCTCACATGAATGGGACCCTTCCTACACCTAAAACATGCCTGTCACACCCAGAGGATGGTATACCGTCTGATCGGGAAAAGTTTGGAAAAGGCATCTCATCTCCTCATCTCTTGGTGCTAGGCTTCACCACTCCAGCGTCTTTACTAACAGTCTCCCCACTTGGAGATGTCAGCACTGTCAACATCCTTTTGCATACAGTTTGGAATTTGTCCAGAGGATGAAGCAGAAGGAGGAGGAACAATGAGAGACAAGTCCTAGGTGTTCGGACAGGCACATGCCACTCTAATTTCCAATCAGGAAGACGAATTGACCAAAGGCTAGGGTTGCCCATGGAAACAGAATAGGGCTTGAGGAATCCTGATGCTTTGTGGCCAGTTCCCATAAACACAAGTTGGAAAATGGAACTCAGGGGCACTAAAATTCACGAAACTGCAGAATTGAAAATATCTATCACTGAAAAATGTCTTGAGGAAAGTCAGAGAAAAGGACTTGTAAGCAACGGAAAATGGCAGGAAAGGGATTGGAAGAGGTAGAAAGGACTTGCCATTAAGCACAAGAAAAGGGGCTGAACATTGCCAACATTGCAGTTGGCCAAAAAGGGTGTATGCGTCTTTTTCTGTATATATTCAAGAAAAGGGCATACACTTTTTTAGCCAACCAAACAGGTGGGCACTGGAAATCAATACTACAAAACATATCACTTTGCATCAGTCAGAAGAGCCGTCCTCATAAAGTGTAAACACCAGAAATGCAGGACAGGGCAAGGAGAAAAGGGAGCCCTGTGAGTCTTATAGTGGAAATGTATATTGCCAACGGTCACTCTGGATAAGTCTATTGTGTTTACTAAAGCATCTAAAAAATGAGCTACCGAGCACAGGGCACTTGCACTCATGGACGTATATAGTGGGAAAAACAAAAATCGAGAGGACACAGGCACCCCAATGTTTACCACCTCTCTGTTTAAAAGATCCTCGACTAGGATATAACATAAATGTATCTGCAGAGAAAAAGCGGACAGAGATGTGGTGCTTATGTAGAGTGGAATATTACTCAGCCTGGAAATCAATGAAATACGGCCAGTTATAACAACTCCAGAGGAGCTACGTGTGATCATTCGAAGTCACATAATTCAAAAAGAAAAAGACATAAGATATCACTAATACATGGAATGTTAACATGGCTACACATGAACTGAATTACAAAAGAGAAGAGGGTTTCAAATTAAGAAAACCAACTTATGCTTCCTTAAGGGGAAAGGTGAGTTGGGGTGCTGCATAAAACCAGAGATTGAAATTAGCACAGATACCATTCCATAAGCCAAATGTGTAATAGTCAAGACCTACTCCTTGCTCAACGAAATGGACTCAACACGCCATATTCAATGCCTAAGAATATACCGGATTAGTAAGAATCTTAAAACCCATGGACTTATATGTCTCCGTAAGAGAATCAAGCGCGTGTACAGCGGCATAAACGAAGCAGTGAAAATCCGATAAATCCCATTATTAAAAAAAATTTCAAAAACAAAACACAATGACAGTGAAATAGGTAGCAATTCTTAAATAATTCACTCAGGGCATGTGATGCAACCTGGATTTACCACATTTACACCCAGAGCTGGTGGAGACATAAGGCTGGACACTTCAGGCTGATAGCATTGGTGAGTTTCGGTGAACAAATGCAGATCCTTTGAAGTCACACTGCATGGTACCCATTCCAAGGGTCCCAAATCTCCAGGTTCAAGGGATTCTTTCTTCAGCTAAAACATGCGTGGGAAACGCCGAGTATGGTCCACCGTGTGATTAGGAAACGATTTAAAATGCATCTCAGTTTTCGTATCCTGGTCCTCGGGTTCACCATTCCAGATGCTTTACTAACACTCTCCCCGCTTGGAGAGTCAGTGCCTTTAACCTCCTGTTTGGCACAGCTTGCAATTTCTGCGCAAGATGAACAGGAATAGGGAGAACCAATGAGACACTAGTTGTAGGTGTCTGCATGGGCAAATGTAAGGCTCATTTCCCACCAGGAAGAGGATTTAACCAAAGGCTCAGCGTGCCCTGCCGGAAACAGATTAGGGCCTGAAGCAATCCTGCGGTTTTGTGCCCAGCTCACAAGAAAGCGAGTTGCAGAAAGGAGCTCAGGGGCACTGTAATTTACAAACCTGCAGAGTTATAAATGACAGCTATCCTCCAAAAATATATTGAAGTAAGCCTGCGAAGGGGACTTGAAAGCGGGGCAGTATTTCAGGAAAACGATTGCAGGGGGTAGACTGGAATTGCCCTGAAAGCATAGGAAAAGAGGCAGAACGTCGACAATGGTGCACTTGGCCAAAAAGTGCGTATGCGTTTTTTCCTGAATATATTCAGGAAAAAACGCATACGCCCTTTTTGGCCAACCAAGCAAGCCTGTAAATGAAAGGTGCACTACAATGAAATCTCACTGCCCCCCCGGGCAAAAGGGCCATCTGAAAAAAGTGTAAAATCCAGAAAGGTAGGACAGGATATGGAGAACAGAGAGCCTTGTTATGCTGATTGGCAGGATGTAAATTGTGAACAGCCACCCTGGAGAAGTGTATGGTGTTTCTTGAAACACGTAAGAAATAAAGCAACACAGTCTATGGCAATTGCACTTATGGTCCTATTGCTTAGGGAAATTAAAATCAAAAACAGAGAGTCACCCCAAAATTTGGGACGGCTGTGTTCACAAGAAGCTCGTCTACAGTACCAGGTAAATATCCCAGAAAGCAAAAAATGGATAAAGAAGTTGTGGCACGTTCGTGCAATGCAATATCACTCAGCAATGAAATCTGTGTCATCAGGCCCGTAGTGGCATAGTGAGTGGATGCAGATACGGTGATTCTACGTGAACTACGTCACACAGAAAAAGAAACATCATAAGATATCACTAATACACGGAATGTCAACTTGACTACACATGAACTGAATTACAAAACAGAACAGGGTCTCAAATTTAGAAAACCAACTAGTGCTTGCTTATGGGGAAAGGTGCCTTGGGGTGCTGCATAAAACCAGAGACTGAAATTAGCACAGATAACATTCCATAAGCCAAATATGTAATAGACAAAACCTACTCCTTGCTCAACGAAATGGACTCAACACCACATATTCAACGCCTAAGAATATACCTGACTAGGAAGAATCTTAAAACCCATGGATTTTTTGTCTCCGTAAGAGAATCAAGCGTGTGTACAGCAGCATAAACGCAGCAGTGAAAATCCGATAAATCCCATTATCAAAATAAATTTCAAAAACAAAACACAAAGACAGTGAAATAGAGAGCAATTCTTAAATAATTCACTCAGGGCATGTGATGCAACCGGGATTCACCACATCTACACCCAGAGCTGGTTGAGACATAAGGCTGGACACTTCAGGCTGATAGCACTGGTGAGTTTCGGTGAGCAAATGCAGACCCTTTGAAGTCATACTGCATGGTACCCATTCCACGGGTCCCAAATTTCCAGGTTCAAGGGATTCTTCCTCCAGCTAAAACATGTATGGGAAACCCAGAGTATCGTCCACCGTGTAATTGGGAAACGATTTAAAATGCATCTCAGTTTTCGTATCCTGGTCCTCGGGTTCACCATTCCAGATGCTTTACTAACACTCTCCCCGCTTTCAGAGGCCGTGCCTTTAAACTCCTCTTTGGCACAGCTTGCAAATTCTGTGCAAGATGAACAGGAATAGGGAGAACCAATGAGAGACTAGCTATAGGTGTCTGCACGGGCAAATGTAACGCTCATTTCTCACCAGGAAGAGGAATTAACCAAAGGCTCAGCGTGCCCTGCCGGAAACAGATTAGGGCCTGAAGCAATCCTGCGGTTTTGTGCCCAGCTCACAAGAAAGCGAGTTGAAGAAAGGAGCTCAGGGGCACAGTAATTCACAAACCTGCAGAGTTACAAATGACAGCTATCCTCTAAAAATATATTGAAGTAAGCCTGCGAAGGGGACTTGAAAGCGTGGCAGAGTTTCAGGAAAACCATTGCAGGGGGTACACTGGAATTGCCCTGAAAGCATAGGAAAAGAGGCAGAACGTTGACAATGATGCACTTGGCCAAAAAGGGCCTATGCGTTTTTTCCTGAATATATTCAGGAAAAAACGCATACGCCCTTTTTGGCCAACCAAGCAAGCCTGTAAAGGAACTCTGCCCTACAATGAAGTCTCACTGCCCCCGGGGCAAATGGGCCATCTGAAAAAAGTGTAAAATCCAGAAAGGTAGGACAGGATATGGAGAAGAGGGAGCCTTGTTATGCTGATTGTCAGGATGTAAATTGCCAGCAGCCACCCTGGAGAAGTGTATGGTGTTTCCTGAAACACGTAAGAAACAAAGCAACACAGCCTATGGCACTTCCACGTATCGTCCTATAGCTTACGGAAATTAAAATCAAAAACAGACAGCCACCCCAATATTTGGGATGGCTGTGTTCACAAGAAGCTCGTCTACAGTATCAGGTAAATATCCCAGAAAGCAAAAAATGGATAAAGAAGTTGTGGTACGTACGTGCAATGCAATATCACTCAGCAATGAAATCTGTGTCATCAGGCCCGTAGCGGCATAGTGAGTGGATGCAGGTACGGTTATTCTACGTGAACTACGTCACACAGAAAAAGAAACATCATAAGATATCACTAATACACGGAATGTAAACTTGACTACACATGAACTGAATTACAAAACAGAACAGGGTCTCAAATTTAGAAAACCAACTAGTGCTTGCTTATGGGGAAAGGTGCCTTGGGGTGTTGCATAAAACCAGAGACGGAAATTAGCACAGATAACTTTCCATAAGCCATATATGTCATAGACAAGACCTACTCCTTGCTCAACGTAATGGACCCAACACCACATATTCAACGCCTAGGAATATACCTGACTAGGAAGAATCTTAAAACCCATGGATATATATGTCTCCGTAAGAGAATCAAGCGTGTGTACAGCGGCCGAAACGCAGCAGTGAAAATCCAATAAATCCCATTATCAAAATAAATTTCGAAAACAAAACACAAAGACAGTGAAATAGAGAGCAATTCTTAAATAATTCACTCAGGGCATGTGATGCAACCGGGATTGACCACATCTACACCCAGAGCTGGTTGAGACATAAGGCTGGACACTTCAGGCTGATAACATTGGTGAGTTTCGGTGAGCAAATGCAGACCCTTTGAAGTCATACTGCATGGTATCCATTCTATGGGTCCCAAATCTGCAGTTTCAAGGCATTCTTCCTCCAGCTAAAGCATGCATGGGAAACCCAGAGTATCGTCCACCGTGTGATTGGGAAACGATTTAAAATGCATCTCAGATTTCGTATCCTGGTCCTCAGGTTCACCATTCCAGATGCTTTACTAACACTCTCCCCGCTTGGAGAGTCAGTGCCTTTAACCTCCTGTTTGGCACAGCTTGCAATTTCTGTGCAAGATGAACAGGAATAGGGAGAACCAATGAGAGACTAGCTGTAGGTGTCTGCACGGGCCTATGTAACGCTCATTGCCCACCAGGAAGAGGAATTAAACAAAGGCTCAGTGTGCCCTGCTGGAAACAGATGAGGGCCTGAAGCAATCCTGCGGTTTTGTGGCCAGCTCACAAGAAAGCGAGTTGAAGAAAGGAGCTCAGGGGCACTGTAATTCACAAACCTGCAGAGTTATAATTGACAGCTATCCTCCAAAAATATATTGAAGTAAGCCTGCCAAGGGGACTTGAAAACGGGGCAGAATTTCAGGAAAACGATTGCAGGGGGTAGACTGGAATTGCCCTGAAAGCATAGGAAAAGAGGCAGAACGTCGACAATGATGCACTTGGCCCAAAAGGGCGTATGCGTTTTTTCCTGAATATATTCAGGAAAAAACACATACGCCCTTTTTGGCTAACCAAGCAAGCCTGTAAAGGAAATCTGCACTACAATGAAGTCTCACTGCCCCCCGGGCAAAAGGGCCATCTGAAAAAAGTGTAAAATCCAGAAAGGTAGGACAGGATATGGAGAACAGGGAGCCTTGTTATGCTGATTGGCAGAATGTAAATTGCCAGCAGCCACCCTGGAGAAGTGTATGGTGTTTCCTGAAACACGTAAGAAACAAAGCAACACAGCCTATGGCACTTCCACTTATGGTCCTATAACTTACGGAAATTAAAATCTAAAACAGACAGCCACCCCAATATTAGGGACGGCTGTGTTCACAAGAAGCTCGTCTACAGTATCAGGTAAATATCCCAGAAAGCAAAAAATGGATCCAGAAGTTGTGGCACGTAAGTACAATGCAATATCACTCAGCAATGAAATCTGTGTCATCAGGCCCGTAGCGGCATAGTGAGTGGATGCAGGTACGGTGATTCTACGTGAACTACGTCACACAGAAAAAGAAACATCATAAGATATCACTAATACACGGAATGTAAACTTGACTACACATGAACTGAATTACAAAACAGAACAGGGTCTCAAATTTAGAAAACCAACTAGTGCTTGCTTATGGGGAAAGGTGCCTTGGGGTGCTGCAAAAAACCAGAGAATGAAATTAGCACAGATAACTTTCCATAAGCCAAATATGTAATAGACAAGACCTACTCCTTGCTCAACGAAATGGACCCAACACCACATATTCAACGCCTAGGAATATACCTGACTAGGTAGAATCTTAAAACCCATGGATATATATGTCTCCGTAAGAGAATCAAGCGTGTGTACAGTGGCCGAAACGCAGCAGTGAAAATCCGATAAATCCCATTATCAAAATAAATTTCGAAAACAAAACACAAAGACAGCGAAATAGAGAGCAATTCTTAAATAATTCACTCAGGGCATGTGATGCAACCGGGATTGACCACATCTACACCCAGAGCTGGTTGAGACATAAGGCTGGACACTTCAGGCTGATAGCATTGGTGAGTTTCGGTGAGCAAATGCAAACCCTTTGAAGTCATACTGCATGGTACCCATTCCATGGGTCCCAACTCTCCAGGTTCAAGGGACTCTTCCTCCAGCTAAAGCATGCATGGGAAACCCAGAGTATCGTCCACCGTGTGATTGGGAAACGATTTAAAATGCATCTCAGATTTCGTATCCTGGTCCTCGGGTTCACCATTCCAGATGCTTTACTAACACGCTCCCCGCTTGGAGAGTCAGTGCCTTTAACCTCCTCTTTGGCACAGCTTGCAATTTCTGTGCAAGATGAACAGGAATAGGGAGAACCAATGAGAGACTAGCTGTAGGTGTCTGCACGGGCCTATGTAACGCTCATTGCCCACCAGGAAGAGGAATTAAACAAAGGCTCAGTGTGCCCTGCTGGAAACAGATTAGGGCCTGAAGCAATCCTGCGGTTTTGTGCCCAGCTCACAAGAAAGCGAGTTGAAGAAAGGAGCTCAGGGGCACTGTAATTCACAAACCTGCAGAGTTATAAATGACAGCTATCTTCCAAAAGTATATTGAAGTAAGCCTGCGAAGGGGACTTGAAAGTGAGGCAGAATTTCAGGAAAACGATTGCAGGGGGTAGACTGGAATTGCCCTGAAAGCATAGGAAAAGAGGCAGAACGTCGACAATGATGCACTTGGCCAAAAAGGGCGTATGCGTTTTTTCCTGAATATATTCAGGAAAAAACGCATACGCCCTTTTTGGCCAACCAAGCAAGCCTGTAAAGGAAATCTGCACTACAATGAAATCTCACTGCCCCTCCCCGGGCAAAAGGGCAATCTGAAAAAAGTGAAAAATCCAGAAAGGTAGGACAGGATATGGAGAACAGGGAGCCTTGTTATGCTGATTGGCAGGATGTAAATTGCCTGCAGCCACCCTGGAAAAGTGTATGCTGTTTCCTGAAACACGTAAGAAACAAAGCAACACAGCCTATGGCACTTCCACTTAGGTCCTATAGCTTACGGAAATTAAAATCAAAAACAGTCAGCCACCCCAATATTTGGGACGGCTGTGTTCACAAGAAGCTCGTCTACAGTATCAGGTAAATATCCCAGAAAGCAAAAAATGGAGAAAGAAGTTGTGGCACGTACGTACAATGCAATATCACTCAGCAATGAAATCTGTGTCATCAGGCGCGTAGCGGGATAGTCAGTGGATGCAGATACGGTGATTCTACGTGAACTACGTCACACAGAAAAAGAAACATCATAAGATATCACTAATTCAGGGAATGTAAACTTGACTACACATGAACTGAATTACAAAACAGAACAGGGTCTCAAATTTAGAAAACCAACTAGTGCTTGCTTATGGGGAAAGGTGCCTTGGGGTGCTGCATAAAACCAGAGACTGAAATTAGCACAGATAACTTTCCATAAACCAAATATGTAATAGACAAGACCTACTCCTTGCTCAACGAAATGGACCCAACACCACATATTCAACGCCTAGGAATATACCTGACTAGGAAGAATCTTAAAACCCATGGATATATATGTCTCCGTAAGAGAAACAAACATGTGTACAACGGCCGAAACGCAGCAGTGAAAATCCGATAAATCCCATTATCAAAATAAATTTCGAAAACAAAACACAAAGACAGTGAAATAGAGAGCAATTCTTAAATAATTCACTCAGGGCATGTGATGCAACCGGGATTGACCACATCTACACCCAGAGCTGGTTGAGACATTACGCTGGACACTTCAGGCTGATAACATTGGTGAGTTTCGGTGAGCAAATGCAGACCCTTTGAAGTCATACTGCATGGTACACATTCCATGGGTCCCAACTCTCCAGGTTCAAGGGATTCTTCCTCCACCTAAAACATGCATGGGAAACCCAGAGTATCATCCACCGTGTGATTGGGAAACGATTTAAAATGCATCTCAGTTTTCGTATCCTGGTCCTCGGGTTCACCATTCCAGATGCTTTACTAACACTCTCCCCGCTTGGAGAGTCAGTGCCTTTAACCTCCTCTTTGGCACAGCTTGCAATTTCTGTGCAAGATGAACAGGAATAGGGAGAACCAATGAGAGACTAGCTGTAGGTGTCTGCACGGGCAAATGTAACCCTCATTGCCCACCAGGAAGAGGAATTAAACAAAGGCTCAGTGTGCCCTGCTGGGAACAGATTAGGGCCTAAAGCAATCATGCGGTTTTGTGCCCAGCTCACAAGAAAGCGAGTTGAAGAAAGGAGCTCAGGGGCACTGTAATTCACAAACCTGCAGAGTTATAAATAACAGCTATCTTCCAAAAGTATATTGAAGGAAGCCTGCGAAGGGGACTTGAAAGCGGGGCAGAATTTCAGGAAAACTATTGCAGGGGGTAGACTGGAATTGCCCTGAAAGCATAGGAAAAGAGGCACAACGTCGACAATGGTGCACTTGGCCAAAAAGTGCGTATGCGTTTTTTCCTGAATATATTCAGGAAAAAACGCATACGCCCTTTTTGGCCAACCAAGCAAGCCTGTAAAGGAAATCTGCACTACAATGAAATCTCACTGCCCCCCGGGCAAAAGGGCCATCTGAAAAAAGTGTAAAATCCAGAAAGGAAGGACAGGATATGGAGAACAGGGAGCCTTGTTATGCTGATTGGCAGGATGTAAATTGCCAGCAGCCACCCTGGAGAAGTGTATGGTGTTTCCTGAAACACGTAAGAAATAAAGCAACACAGCCTATGGCAATTGCACTTATGGTCCTATTCCTTAGGGAAATTAAAATCAAAAACAGAGAGCCACCCCAATGTTTGGGACGGCTGTGTTCCCAAGAAGCTCGGCTACATTACCAGGTAAATATCCCAGAAAGCAAAAAATGGATAAAGAAGTTGTGGCACGTACGTGCAATGCAGTATCACTCAGCAATGAAATCTGTGTCATCAGGCCCATAGCGGCATAGTGAGTGGATGCAGGTACGGTGATTCTACGTGAACTACGTCAAATAGAAAAAGAAACATCATAAGATATCACTAATACACGGAATGTAAACTTGACTACACATGAACTGAATTACAAAACAGAACAGGGTCTCAAATTTAGAAAACCAACTAGTGCTTGCTTATGGGGAAAGGTGCCTTGGGGTGCTGCATAAAACCAGAGACTGAAATTAGCACTGATAACATTTCATAAGCCAAATATGTAATAGACAAGACCTACTCCTTGCTCAACGAAATGGACCCAACACCACATATTCAACGCCTAGGAATATACCTGACTAGGAAGAATCTTAAAACCCATGGATATATATGTCTCCGTAAGAGAATCAAGTGTGTGTACAGCGGGCGAAACACAGCAGTGAAAATCCGATAAATCCCATTATCAAAATAAATTTCGAAAACAAAACACAAAGACAGTGAAATAGAGAGCAATTCTTAAATAATTCACTCAGGGCATGTGATGCAACCGGGATTGACCACATCTACACCCAGAGCTGGTTGAGACATAAGGCTGGACACTTCAGGTTGATAGCATTGGTGAGTTTCGGTGAGCAAATGCAGACCCTTTGAAGTCATACTGCATGGTACCTATTCCATGGGTCCCAACTCTTCAGTTTCAAGGGATTCCTCCTCCAGCTAAAACATGCATGGGAAACCCACAGTATGGTCCACCATGTGACTGGGAAACGATTTAAAATGCATCTCAGTTTTCGTATCCTTTTCCTCGGGTTCCCCATTCCAGATGCTTTACTAACACTCTCCCTGCTTAGAGAGTCATTGCCTTTAACCTGCTGTTTGGCACAGCTTGCAATTTCTGTGCAAGATGAACAGGAATAGGGAGAACCAATGAGAGACTAGCTATAGGTGTCTGCACGGGCAAATGTAACGCTCATTTCCCACCAGGAACAGGAATTAACCAAAGGCTCAGCATGCCCTGCTGGAAACAGATTAGGTACTGAAGCAATCCTGCGGTTTTGTGCCCAGCTCACAAGAAAGCGAGTTGAAGAAAGGAGCTCAGGGGCACTGTAATTCACAAACCTGCAGAGTTATAAATGACAGCTATCCTCCAAAAATATATTGAAGTAAGCCTGCGAAGGGGACTTGAAAGCGGGGCAGAATTTCAGTAAAACGATTGCCGGGGGTAGACTGGAATTGCCTTGAAAGCATAGGAAAAGAGGCAGAACGTCGACAATGATGCACTTGGCCAAAAAGGGCGTATGCGTTTTTTCCTGAATATATTCAGGAAAAAACGCATATGCCCTTTTTGGCCAACCAAGCAAGCCTGTAAAGAAATCTGCACTACAATGAAGTCTCACAGCCCCCCGGGCAAAAGGGCCATCTGAAAAAAGTGTAAAATCCAGAAAGGTAGGACAGGATATGGAGAACAGGGAGCCTTGTTATGCTGATTGGCAGGATGTAAATTGCCAGCAGCCACCCTGGAGAAGTGTATGGTGTTTCCTGAAACACGTAAGAAACAAAGCAACACAGCCTATGGCACTTCCACTTATGGTCCTATAGGTTACGGAAATTAAAATCAAAAACAGACAGCCACCCCAATATTTGGGACGGCTGTGTGCACAAGAAGCTCGTCTACAGTACCAGGTAAATATCCCAGAAAGCAAAAAATGGATAAAGAAGTTGTGGCATGTACGTACAATGCAATATCACTCAGCAATGAAATCTGTGTCATCAGGCCCGTAGCGGCATAGTGAGTGGATGCAGGTACGGTGATTCTACGTGAACTACGTCACACAGAAAAAGAAACATCATAAGATATCACTAATACACGGAATGTAAACTTGACTACACATGAACTGAATTACAAAACAGAACAGGGTCTCAAATTTAGAAAACCAACTAGTGCTTGCTTATGGGAAAAGGTGCCTTGGGGTGCTGCATAAAACCAGAGACTGAAATTAGCACAGATAACTTTCCATAAGCCAAATATGTAATAGACAAGACCTACTCCTTGCTCAACGAAATGGACCCAACACCACATATTCAACGCCTAGGAATATACCTGACTAGGAAGAATCTTAAAACCCATGGATATATATGTCTCCGTAAGAGAATCAATCGTGTGTACAGCGGCCGAAACACAGCAGTGAAAATCCGATAAATCCCATTATCAAAATAAATTTCGAAAACAAAACACAAAGACAGTGAAATAGAGAGCAATTCTTAAATAATTCACTCAGGGCATGTGATGCAACCGGGATTGACCACATCTACACCCAGAGCTGGTTGAGACATAAGGCTGGACACTTCAGGCTGATAGCATTGGTGAGGTTCGGTGAGCAAATACAGACCCTTTGAAGACATACTGCATGGTACCTATTCCATGGGTCCCAACTCTTCAGGTTCAAGGGATTCTTACTCCAGCTAAACATGCATTGGAAACCCACAGTATGGTCCACCGTGTGATTGGGAAATGATTTAAAAGGCATCTCAATTTTCGTATCCTGTTCCTCGGGTTCACCATTCCAGATGCTTTAATAACACTCTCCCTGCTTGGAGAGTCAGTGCCTTTAACCTGCTGTTTGGCACAGCTTGCAATTTCTGTGCAAGATGAACAGGAATAGGGAGAACCAATGAGAGACTAGCTATAGGTGTCTGCACGGGCAAATGTAACGCTCATTTCCCACCAGGAACAGGAATTAACCAAAGGCTCAGCATGCCCTGCTGGAAACAGATTAGGTACTGAAGCAATCCTGCGGTTTTGTGCCCAGCTCACAAGAAAGCGAGTTGAAGAAAGGAGCTCAGGGGCACTGTAATTCACAAACCTGCAGAGTTATAAATGACAGCTATCCTCCAAAAATATATTGAAGTAAGCCTGCGAAGGGGACTAGAAAGCGGGGCAGAGTTTCAGGAAAACCATTGCAGGGGGTAGACTGGAATTGCCCTGAAAGCATAGGAAAAGAGGCAGATCGTCGACAATGATGCACTTGGCCAAAAAGGGCGTATGCGTTTTTTCCTGAATATATTCAGGAAAAAACGCATACGCCCTTTTTGGCCAACCAAGCAAGCCTGTAAAGGAAATCTGCACTACAATGAAGTCTCACTGCCCCCCGGGCAAAAGGGCTATCTGAAAAAAGTGTAAAATCCAGAAAGGTAGGACCGGATATGGAGAACAGGGAGCCTTGTTATGCTGATTGGCAGGATGTATATTGCCAGCAGCCACCCTGGAGAAGTGTATGGCGTTTCCTGAAACACGTAAGAAACAAAGCAACACAACCTATGGCACTTCCACTTATGGTCCTATAGCTTACGGAAATTAAAATCAAAAACAGAGAGCCACCCCAATATTTGGGACGGCTGTGTTCACAAGAAGCTCGTCTACAGAATCAGGTAAATATACCAGAAAGCAAAAAATGGATAAAGAAGTTGTGGCACGTACGTACAATGCAATATCACTCAGCAATGAAATCTGTGTCATCAGGACCGTAGCGGCATAGTGCGTGGTTGCAGATACGGTGATTCTACGTGAACTACGTCACGCAGAAAAGAAACATCATAAGATATCACTAATACACGGAATATAAACTTGACTACACATGAACTGAATTACAAAACAGAACAGGGTCTCAAATTTAGAAAATCAACTAGTGCTTGCTTATGGGGAAAGGTGCCTTGGGGTGCTGCATAAAACCAGAGACTGAAATTAGCACAGATAACTTTCCATAAGCCAAATATGTAATAGACAAATCCTACTCCTTGCTCAACGAAATGGACCCAACACCACATATTCAACGCCTAGGAATATACCTGACTAGGAATAATCTTAAAACCCATGGATATATATGTCTCCGTAAGAGAATCAAGCGTGTGTACAGAGGCCGAAACGCAGCAGTGAAAATCCGATAAATCCCATTATCAAAATAAATTTCGAAAACAAATCACAAAGACAGTGAAATAGAGAGCAATTCTTAAAGAATTCACTCAGGGCATGTGATGCAACCGGGATTGACCACATCTACACCCAGAGCTGGTTGAGACATAAGGCTGGACACTTCAGGCTGATAGCATTGGTGAGTTTTGGTGAGCAAATGCAGACCCTTTGAAGTCATACTGCATGGTACCCATTCCTTGGGTCCCAACTCTCCAGGTTCAAGGGATTCTTCCTCCAGCTAAAACATGCATGGGAAACCCAGAGTATCGTCCACCGTGTGATTGGGAAACGATTTAAAATGCATCTCAGTTTTCGTATCCTGGTCCTCGGGTTCACCATTCCAGATGCTTTACTAACACTCTCCCCTCTTGGAGAGTCAGTGCCTTTAACCTCCTCTTTGGAACAGCTTGCAAATTCTGTGCAAGATGAACAGGAATAGGGAGAACCAATGAGAGACTAGCTGTAGGTGTCTGCACGGGTAAATTTAACGCTCATTGCCCACCAGGAAGAGGAATTAAACAAAGGCTCAGTGTGCCCTGCTGGAAACAGATTAGGGCCTGAAGCAATCCTGCGGTTTTGTGCCCAGCTCACAAGAAAGCGAGTTGAAGAAAGGAGCTCAGGGGTACTGTAATTCACAAACCTGCAGAGTTATAAATGACAGCTATCTTCCAAAAGTATATTGAAGTAAGCCTGTGAAGGGCACTTGAAAGCGGGGCAGAATTTCAGGAAAACGATTGCAGGGGGTAGACTGGAATTGCCCTGAAAGCATAGGAAAAGAGGCACAACGTCGAAAATGATGCACTTGGCCAAAAAGGGTGTATGCGTTTTTTCCTGAATATATTCAGGAAAAAACGCATACGCCTTTTTGGCCAAGCAAGCAAGCCTGTAAAGGAAATCTGCACTACAATGAAATCTCACTGCCCCCCGGGCAAAAGGGCCATCTGAAAAAAGTGTAAAATCCAGAAAGATAGGACACGATATGGAGAAGAGGGAGCCTTGTTATGCTGATTGGCAGGATGTAAATTGCCAACAGCCACCCTGGAGAATTGTATGGTGTTTCCTGAAACACGTAAGAAATAAAGCAACACAGCCTATGGCAATTGCACTTATGGTCCTATTCCTTAGGAAAATTGAAATCAAAAACAGAGATCCACCCCAAAGTTTGGGACGGATGTGTTCCCAAGAAGCTCGTCTACAGTACCAGGTAAATATCCCAGAAAGCAAAAAATGGATAAAGAAGTTGTGGCACGTAAGTACAATGCAATATCACTCAGCAATGAAATCTGTGTCATCAGGCCCGTAGCGGCATAGTGAGTGGATGCAGGTACGGTGATTCTACGTGAACTACGTCACACAGAAATAGAAACATCATAAGATATCACTAATACACGGAATGTAAACTTGACTACACATGAACTGAATTACAAAACAGAACAGGGTCTCAAATTTAGAAAACCAACTAGTGCTTGCTTATGGGGAAAGGTGCCTTGGGGTGCTGCATAAAACCAGAGACTGAAATTAGCACAGATAACATTCCATAAGCCAAATATGTAATAGACAAGACCTACTCCTTTCTCAACGAAATGGACACAACACCACATATTCAACGCCTAGGAATATAGTTAACTAGGAAGAATCTTAAAACCCATGGATATATATGTTTCTGTAAGAGAATCAAGCGTGTGTACAGCGGCCGAAACGCAGCAGTGAAAATCCGATAAATCCCATTATCAAAATAAATTTCGAAAACAAAACACAAAGACAGTGAAATAGAGAGCAATTCTTAAATAATTCACTCAGGGCATGTGATGCAACCGGGATTGACCACATCTACACCCAGAGCTGGTTGAGACATAAGGCTGGACACTTCAGGCTGATAGCATTGGTGAGTTTCGGTGAGCAAATGCAGACCCTTTGAAGTAATACTGCATGGTACCCATTCCATGGGTCCCAAATCTCCAGGTTCAAGGGATTCCTCCTCCAGCTAAAACATGCATGGGAAACCCAGAGTATCGTCCACCGTGTGATTGGGAAACGATTTAAAATGCATCTCAGTTTTCGTATCCTGGTCCTCGGGTTCACCATTCCAGATGCTTTACTAACACTCTCCCCGCTTGGAGAGTCAGTGCCTTTAACCTCCTGTTTGGCACAGCTTGCAATTTCTGTGCAAGATGAACAGGAATAGGGAGAACCAATGAGAGACTAGCTGTAGGTGTCTGCACGGGCAAATGTAACGCTCATTTCCCACCAGGAAGAGGAATTAAACAAAGGCTCAGTGTGCCCTGCTGAAAACAGATTAGGGCCTGAAGCAATCCTGCGGTTTTGTGCCCAGCTCACAAGAAAGCGAGTTGAAGAAAGGAGCTCAGGGGCACTGTAATTCACAAACCTGCAGAGTTATAAATGACAGCTATCCTCCAAAAATATATTGAAGTAAGCCTGCCAAGGGGACTTGAAAGCGGGGCAGAATTTCAGGAAAACGATTGCAGGGGGTAGACTGGAATTGCCCTGAAAGCATAGGAAAAGAGGCAGAACTTCGACAATGATGCACTTGGCCCAAAAGGGCGTATGCGTTTTTTCCTGAATATATTCAGGAAAAAACGCATACGCCCTTTTTGGCCAACCAAGCAAGCCTGTAAAGGAAATCTGCACTACAATGAAATCTCACTGCCCCCCGGGCAAAAGGGCCATCTGAAAAAAGTGTAAAATCCAGAAAGGAAGGACAGGATACGGAGAACAGGGAGCCTTGTTATGCTGATTGGCAGGATGTAAATTTCCAACAGCCACCCTGGATAAGTGTATGGTGTTTCCTGAAACACGTAAGAAATAAAGCAACACAGCCTATGGCAATTGCACTTATGGTCCTATTCCTTAGGGAAATTAAAATCAAAAACAGAGAGCCACCCCAATATTTGGGACGGCTGTGTTCCCAAGAAGCTCGTCTACAGTACCAGGTAAATATCCCAGAAAGCAAAAAATGGATAAAGAAGTTGTGGCACGTACGTGCAATGCAATATCACTCAGCAATGAAATCTGTGTCATCAGGCCCGTAGCGGCATAGTGAGTGGATGCACGTACGGTGATTCTACGTGAACTACGTCACACAG
>NW_027077437.1:0-15000 GCF_963924675.1 Phocoena phocoena
TGAAGTACAGTGCCCCTGAGCTCCTTTCTTCAACTCGCTTTCTTGTGAGCTGGACACAAAACCGCAGGATTGCTTCAGGCCCTAATCTGTTTTCAGCAGGGCACGCTGAGCCTTTGTTTAATTCCTCTTCCTGGTCGGCAATGAGCGTTACATTTGCCCGTGCAGACACCTACAGCTAGTCTCTCATTGGTTCTCCCTATTCCTGTTCATCTTGCACAGAAATTGCAACCTGTGCCAAACAGGAGGTAAAAGGCACTGACTCTCCAAGCGGGGAGAGTGTTAGTAAAGCATCTGGAATGGTGAACCCGAGGACCAGGATACGAAAACTGAGATGCATTTTAAATCGTTTCCCAATCACACGGTGGACGATACTCTGGGTTTCCCATGCATGTTTTTACTGGAGGAAGAATGCCTTGAACCCGGAGAGTGGGACCCATGGAATGGGTACCATGCAGTATGACTTCAAAGGGTCTGCATTTGCTCACCGAAACTCACCAATGCTATCAGCCTGAAGTGTCCAGCCTTATGTCTCAACCAGCTCTGGGTTTAGTTGTGGTCAATCCCGGTTGCATCACATGCCCTGAGTGAATTAGTTAAGAATTGCTCTCGATTTCACTGTCTTTGTGTTTTGTTTTCGAAATTTATTTTGATAATGGGATTTATCGGATTTTCACTGCTGCGTTTCGGCCGCTGTACACACGCTTGATTCTCTTACGGAGACATATATATCCATGGGTTTTAAGATCCTTCCTAGTCAGGTATATTCCTAGGCGTTGAATATGTGGTGTTGGGTCCATTTCGTTGAGCAAGGAGTAGGTCTTTTCTATTACATATTTGGCCTATGGAAAGTTATCTGTGCTAATTTCAGTCTCTGGTTATATGCAGCACCCCAAGGCACCTTTCCCCATAAGCAAGCACTAGTTGGTTTCCTAAATTTGAGACCCTGTTCTGTTTTGTAATTCAGTTCATGTGTAGTCAAGTTTACGTTCGGTGTATTAGTGATATCTTATGATGTTTCTTTTTCTGTGTGACGTAGTTCACGTAGAATCACCGTACCTGCATCCACTCACTATGCCGCTACGGGCCTGATGACACAGATTTCATTGCTGAGTGATATTGCATTGTACCTACGTGCCACAACTTCTTTTTCCATTTTTTGCTTTCTGGGATATTTACCTGATACTGTAGACGAGCTTCTTGTGAACACAGCCATCCCAAATATTGGGGTGGCTGTCTGTTTTTGATTTTAATTTCCGTAAGCTATAGGACTATAAGTGGAAGTGCCACAGGCTGTGTTGCTTTGTTTCTTACGTGTTTCAGGAAACACCATACATTTCTCCAGGGTGGCTGCTGGCAATTTACATCCTGCCAATCAGCATAACAAGGCTCCCTGTTCTCCATATCCTGTCCTACCTTTCTGGATTTTACACTTTTTTCAGATGGCCCTTTTGCCCGGGGGGCAGTGAGACTTCATTGTAGTGCAGATTTCCTTTACAGGCCTGCTTGGTTGGCCAAAAAGGGCGTATGCGTTTTTTCCTGAATATATTCAGGAAAAAACGCATACGCACTTTTTCGCCAAGTGCATCATTGTCGACGTTCTGCCTCTTTTCCTATGCTTTCAGGGCAATTCCAGTCTACCCCCTGCAATCGTTTTCCTGAAATTCTGCCCCGCTTTCAAGTCCCCTTCGCAGGCTTACTTCAATATATTTTTGGAGGATAGCTGTCATTTATAACTCTGCAGGTTTGTGAATTACAGTGCCTCTGAGCTCCTTTCTTCAACTCGCTTTCTTGTGAGCTGGCCACAAAACCGCAGGATTGCTTCAGGCCCTAATCTGTTTCCAGCAGGGCACACTGAGCCTTTGTTTAATTCCTCTTCCTGGTGGGCAATGAGCGTTACATTTGCCCGTGCAGACAACTATAGCTAGTCTCTCATTGGTTCTCCCTATTCCTGTTCATCTTGCACAGAAATTGCAAGCTGTGCCAAACAGGAGGTTAAAGGCACTGACTCTCCAAGCAGGGAGAATGTTAGTAAAGCATCTGGAATGGTGAACCCGAGGACCAGGATATGAAACCTGAGATGCATTTTAAATCGTTTTCCAATCACACGGTGGACCATACTGTGGGTTTCCTATGCATGTTTTAGCTGGAGGAAGAATCCCTTGAACCTGAAGAGTTGGGACCCATGGAATAGGTACCATGCAGTATGACTTCAAAGTGTCTGCATTTGCTCACCGAAACTCACCAATGCTATTAGCCTGAAGTGTCCAGCCTTATGTCTCAATCAGCTCTGGGTGTAGATGTGGTCAATCCCGGTTGCATCACATGCCCTGAGTGAATTATTTAAGAATTGCTCTCTATTTCACTGTCTTTGTGTTTTGTTTTCGAAATTTATTTTGATAATGGGATTTATCAGATTTTCACTGCTGCGTTTCGGCCGCTGTACACACGCTTGATTCTCTTACGGAGACATATATATCCATGGGTTTTAAGATTCTTCCTAGTCAGGTATATTCCTAGGCGTTGAATATGTGGTGTTGAGTCCATTTCGTTGAGCAAGGAGTAGGTCTTGTCTATTACATATTTGGCTTATGGAAAGTTATCTGTGCTAATTTCAGTCTCTGGTTTTATGCAGCACCCCAAGGCACCTTTCCCCATAAGCAAGCACTAGTTGGTTTTCTAAATTTGAGACCCTGTTCTGTTTTGTAATTCAGTTCATGTGTAGTCAAGTTTACATTCCGTGTATTAGTGATATCTTATGATGTTTCTTTTTCTGTGTGACGTAGTTCACGTAGAATCACCGTACCTGCATCCACTCACTATGCTGCTACGGGCCTGATGACACAGATTTCATTGCTGAGTGATATTGCATTGCACGTACGTGCCACAACTTCTTTATCCATTTTTTGCTTTCTGGGATATTTACCTGGTACTGTAGACGAGCTTCTTGTGAACACAGCCGTCCCAAACTTTGGGGTGGCTCTCTGTTTTTGATTTTAATTTCCGTAAGCTATAGGACCATAATTGGAAGTGCCATAGGCTGTGTTGCTTTGTTTCTTACGTGTTTCAGGAAACACCATACACTTCTCCATGGTGGCTGCCGGCAATTTACATCCTGCCAATCAGCATAACAAGGCTCCCTGTTCTCCATATCCTGTCCTAGATTTCTGGATTTTACACTTTTTTCAGATGGCCCTTTTGCCCGTGGGGCAGTGAGATTTCATTGTAGTGCAGATTTCCTTTACAGGCTTGCTTGGTTGGCCAAAAAGGGCGTATGCGTTTTTTCCTGAATATATTCCGGAAAAAACGCATACGCCCTTTTTGGCCAAGTGCATCATTGTCGACTTTCTGCCTCATTTCCTATGCTTTCAGGGCAATTCCAGTCTACCCCCTGCAATCGTTTTCCTGAAATTCTGCCCTGCTTTCAAGTCCCCTTCGCAGGCTTACTTCAATATATTTTTGAAGGATAGCTGTCAATTATAACTCTGCAGGTTTGTGAATTACAGTGCCCCTGAGCTCCTTTCTTCAACTCGCTTTCTTGTGAGCTGGGCACAAAACCGCAGGATTGCTTCAGGCCCTAATCTGTTTCCAGCAGGGCACACTGAGCCTTTGTTTAATTCCTCTTCCTGGTGGGCAATGAGCGTTACATTTGCCCGTGCAGACACCTACAGCTAGTCTCTCATTGGTTCTCCCTATTCCTGTTCATCTTGCACAGAAATTGCAAGCTGTGCCAAACAGGAGGTTAAAGGCACTGACTCTCCAAGCGGGGAGAGTGTTAGTAAAGCATCTGGAATGGTGAACCCGAGGACCAGGATACGAAAACTGAGATGCATTTTAAATCGTTTCCCAATCACACGGTGGACGATACTCTGGGTTTCCCATGCATGTTTTAGCTGGAGGAAGAATCCCTTGAACCTGGAGAGTTGGGACCCATGGAATGGGTACCATGCAGTATGACTTCAAAGGGTCTGCATTTGCTCACCGAAACTCACCAATGCTATCAGGCTGAAGTGTCCAGCCTTATGTCTCAACCAGCTCTGGGTGTAGATGTGGTCAATCCTGGTTGCATCACATGCCCTGAGTGAATTATTTAAGAATTGCTCTCTATTTCACTGTCTTTGTGTTTTGTTTTCGAAATTTATTTTGATAATGGGATTTATCGGATTTTCACTGCTGCGTTTCGGCCGCTGTACACAAGCTTGATTCTCTTACGGAGACATATATATCCATGGGTTTTAAGATTCTTCCTAGTCAGGTATATTCCTAGGCGTTGAATATGTGGTGTTGAGTCCATTTCGTTGAGCAAGGAGTAGGTCTTGTCTATTACATATTTGGCTTATGGAATGTTATCTGTGCTAATTTCAGTCTCTGGTTTTATGCAGCACCCCAACGCACCTTTCCCCATAAGCAAGCACTAGTTGGTTTTCTAAATTTGAGACACTGTTCTGTTTTGTAATTCAGTTCATGTGTAGTCAAGTTTACATTCCGTGTATTAGTGATATCTTATGATGTTTCTTTTTCTGTGTGACGTAGTTCACGTAGAATCACCGTACCTGCATCAACTTACTATGCCGCTACGGGCCTGATGACACAGATTTCATTGCTGAGTGATATTGCATTGCAGGTACGTGCCACAACTTCTTTATCCATTTTTTGCTTTCTGGGATATTTACCTGATACTGTAGACGAGCTTCTTGTGAACACTGCCGTCCCAAATATTGGGGTGGCTGTCTGTTTTTGATTTTAATTTCCGTAAGCTATAGGACCATAAGTGGAAGTGCCATAGGCTGTGTTGCTTTGTTTCTTACGTGTTTCAGGAAACACCATACACTTCTCCAGGGTGGCTGCTGGCAATTTACATCCTGCCAATCAGCATAACAAGGCTCCCTGTTCTCCATATCCTGTCCTACCTTTCTGGATTTTACACTTTTTTCAGATGGCCCTTTTGCCCGGGGGGCAGTGAGACTTCATTGTAGTGCAGATTTCCTTTACAGGCTTGCTTGGTTGGCCAAAAAGTGCGTATGCGTTTTTCCCTGAATATATTCAGGAAAAAACGCATACACCCTTTTTGGCCAAGTGCATCATTGTCGATGTTCTGCCTCTTTTCCTATGCTTTCAGGGCAATTCCAGTCTACCCCCTGCAATCGTTTTCCTGAAATTCTGCCCCGCATTCAAGTCCCCTTCGCAGGCTTATTTCAATATATTTTTGGAGGAGAGCTGTCATTTATAACACTGCAGGTTTGTGAATTACAGTGCCCCTGAGCTCCTTTCTTCAACTCGCTTTCTTGTGAGCTGGGCACAAAACCGCAGGATTGCTTCAGGCCCTAATCTGTTTTCAGCAGGGCACGCTGAGCCTTTGTTTAATTCCTCTTCCTGGTCGGCAATGAGCGTTACATTTGCCCGTGCAGACACCTACAGCTAGTCTCTCATTGGTTCTCCCTATTCCTGTTCATCTTGCACAGAAATTGCAAGCTGTGCCAAACAGGAGGTTAAAGGCACTGACTCTCCAAGCGGGGAGAGTGTTAGTAAAGCATCTGGAATGGTGAACCCGAGGACCAGGATACGAAAACTGAGATGCATTTTAAATCGTTTCCCAATCACACGGTAGACGATACTCTGTGTTTCCCATGCATGTTTTAGCTGGAGGAAGAATGCCTTGAACCTGGAGAGTTGGGACCCATGGAATGGGTACCATGCAGTATGACTTCAAAGGGTCTGCATTTGCTCACCGAAACTCACCAGTGCTATCAGCCTGAAGTGTCCAGCCTTATGTCTCAACCAGCTCTGGGTGTAGATGTGGTCAATCCCTGTTGCATCACATGCCCTGAGTGAATTATTTAAGAATTGCTCTCTATTTCACTGTCTTTGTGTTTTGTTTTCGAAATTTATTTTAATAATGGGATTTATCGGATTTTCACTGCTGCGTTTTGGCCGCTGTACACACGCTTGATTCTCTTACGGAGACATATATATCCATGGGTTTTAAGATTCTTCCTAGTCAGGTATATTCCTAGGCGTTGAATATGTGGTGTTGGGTCCATTTCGTTGAGCAAGGAGTAGGTCTTGTCTATTACATATTTGGCTTATGGAAAGTTATCTGTGCTAATTTCAGTCTCTGGTTTTATGCAGCACCCCAAGGCACCTTTCCCCATAAGCAAGCACTAGTTGGTTTTCTAAATTTGAGACCCTGTTCTGTTTTGTAATTCAGTTTATCTGTAGTCAAGTTTACATTCCTTGTATTAGTGATATCTTATGATGTTTCTTTTTCTGTGTGACGTAGTTCACGTAGAATCACCGTACCTGCATCCACTCACTATGCCGCTACGGGCCTGATGACACAGATTTCATTGCTGAGTGATATTGCATTGTACGTACGTGCCACAACTTCTTTATCCATTTTTTGCTTTCTGGTATATTTACCTGATACTGTAGACGAGCTTCTTGTGAACACAGCCGTCCCAAATATTGGGGTGGCTGTCTGTTTTTGATTTTAATTTCCGTAAGCTATAGGACCATAAGTGGAAGTGCCATAGGCTGTGTTGCTTTGTTTCTTACGTGTTTCAGGAAACACCATACACTTCTCCAGGGTGGCTGCTGACAATTTACATCCTGCCAATCAGCATAACAAGGCTCCCTGTTCTCCATATCCTGTCCTACCTTTCTGGATTTTACACATTTTTCAGATGGCCCTTTTGCCCGGGGGGCAGTGAGACTTCATTGTAGTGCAGATTTCCTTTACAGGCTTGCTTGGTTGGCCAAAAAGGGCGTATGCGTTTTTTCCTGAATATATTCAGGAAAAAACGCATACGCCCTTTTTGGCCAAGTGCATCATTGTCGACGTTGTGCCTCTTTTCCTATGCTTTCAGGGCAATTCCAGTCTACCCCCTGCAATCGTTTTCCTGAAATTCAGCCCTGCTTTCAAGTCCCCTTCGCAGGCTTACTTCAATATATTTTTGGAGGATAGCTGTCATTTATAACTCTGCAGGTTTGTGAAGTACAGTGCCCCTGAGATCCATTCTTCAACTCGCTTTCTTGTGAGCTGGGCACAAAACCGCAGGATTGCTTCAGGCCCTAATCTGTTTCCAGCAGGGCACACTGAGCCTTTGTTTAATTCCTCTTCCTGGTGGGCAATGAGCGTTACATTTGCCCGTGCAGACACCTACAGCTACTCTCTCATTGGTTCTCCCTATTCCTGTTCATCTTGCACAGAAATGGCAAGCTGTGCCAAACAGGAGGTTAAAGGCACTGACTCTCCAAGCGGGGAGATTGTTAGTAAAGCATCTGGAATGGTGAACCCGAGGACCAGGATACGAAAACTGAGATGCATTTTAAATCGTTTCCCAATCACACGGTGGACGATACTCTGGGTTTCCCATGCATGTTTTAGCTGGAGGAAGAATGCCTTGAACCTGGAGAGTTGGGACCCATGGAATGGGTACCATGCAGTATGACTTCAAAGGGTCTGCATTTGCTCACCGAAACTCACCAGTGCTATCAGCCTGAAGTGTCCAGCCTTATGTCTCAACCAGCTCTGGGTGTAGATGTGGTCAATCCCGGTTGCATCACATGCCCTGAGTGAATTATTTAAGAATTGCTCTCTATTTCACTGTCTTTGTGTTTTGTTTTCGAAATTTGTTTTGATAATGGGATTTATCAGATTTTCACTGCTGCGTTTTGGCCGCTGTACACACGCTTGATTCTCTTACGGAGACATATATATCCATGGGTTTTAAGATTCTTCCTAGTCAGGTATATTCCTAGGCGTTGAATATGTGGTGTTGAGTCCATTTCGTTGAGCAAGGAGTAGGTCTTGTCTATTACATATTTGGCTTATGGAAAGTTATCTGTGCTAATTTCAGTCTCTGGTTTTATGCAGCACCCCAAGGCACCTTTCCCCATAAGCAAGCACTAGTTGGTTTTCTAAATTTGAGACCCTGTTCTGTTTTGTAATTCAGTTCATGTGTAGTCAAGTTTACATTCCGTGTATTAGTGATATCTTATGATGTTTCTTTTTCTGTGTGACGTAGTTCACGTAGAATCACCATACCTGCATCCACTCACTATGCCGCTACGGGCCTGATGACACAGATTTCATTGCTGAGTGATATTGCATTGTACGTACGTGCCACAACTTCTTTATCCATTTTTTGCTTTCTGGGATATTTACCTGATACTGTAGACGAGGTTCTTGTGAACACAGCCGTCCCAAATATTGGGGTGGCTGTCTGTTTTTGATTTTAATTTCCGTAAGCTATAGGACAATAAGTGGAAGTGCCATAGGCTGTGTTGCTTTGTTTCTCACGTGTTTCAGGAAACACCATACACTTCTCCAGGGTGGCTGCTGGCAATTTACATCCTGCCAATCAGCATAACAAGGCTCCCTGTTCTCCATATCCTGTCCTAACTTTCTGGATTTTACACTTTTTTCAGATGGCCCTTTTGCCCGGGGGGGCAGTGAGATTTCATTGTAGTGAGGATTTCCTTTACAGGCTTGCTTGGTTGGCCAAAAAGGCGTATGCGTTTTTTCCTGAATATATTCAGGAAAAAACGCATACGCCCTTTTTGGCCAAGTGCATCATTGTCGACGTTGTGCCTCTTTTCCTATGCTTTCAGGGCAATTCCAGTCTACACCCTGCAATCGTTTTCCTGAAATTCTGCCCCGCTTTCAAGTCCCCTTCGCAGGCTTACTTCAATATATTTTTGGAGGATAGCTGTCATTTATAACTCTGCAGGTTTGTGAAGTACAGTGCCCCTGAGCTCCTTTCTTCAACTCGCTTTCTTGTGAGCTGGGCACAAAACCGCAGGATTGCTTCAGGCCCTAATCTGTTTTCAGCAGGGCACGCTGAGCCTTTATTTAATTCCTCTTCCTGGTCGGCAATGAGCTTTACATTTGCCCGTGCAGACACCTACAGCTAGTCTCTCATTGGTTCTCCCTATTCCTGTTCATCTTGCACAGAAATTGCAAGCTGTGCCAAACAGGAGGTTAAAGGCACTGACTCTCCAAGCGGGGAGAGTGTTAGTAAAGCATCTGGAATGGTGAACCCCAGGACCAGGGTACGAAAACTGAGATGCATTTTAAATCGTTTCCCAATCACACGGTAGACGATACTCTGTGTTTCCCATGCATGTTTTAGCTGGAGGAAGAATGCCTTGAACCTGGAGAGTTGGGACCCATGGAATGGGTACCATGCAGTATGACTTCAAAGGGTCTGCATTTGCTCACCGAAACTCACCAGTGCTATCAGCCTGAAGTGTCCAGCCTTATGTCTCAACCAGCTCTGGGTGTAGATGTGGTCAATCCCTGTTGCATCACATGCCATGAGTGAATTATTTAAGAATTGCTCTCTATTTCACTGTCTTTGTGTTTTGTTTTCGAAATTTATTTTAATAATGGGATTTATCGGATTTTCACTGCTGCGTTTCGGGCACTGTACACAGGCTTGATTCTCTTACGGAGACATATATATCCATGGGTTTTAAGATTCTTCCTAGTCAGGTATATTCCTAGGCGTTGAATATGTGGTGTTGGGTCCATTTCGTTGAGCAAGGAGTAGGTCTTGTCTATTACATATTTGGCTTATGGTAAGTTATCTGTTCTAATTTCAGTCTCTGGTTTTATGCAGCACCCCAAGGCACCTTTCCCCATAAGCAAGCACTAGTTGGTTTTCTAAATTTGAGACCCTGTTCTGTTTTGTAATTCAGTTTATCTGTAGTCAAGTTTACATTCCGTGTATTAGTGATATCTTATGATGTTTCTTTTTCTGTGTGACGTAGTTCACGTAGAATCACCGTACCTGCATCCACTCACTATGCCGCTACGGGCCTGATGACACAGATTTCATTGCTGAGTGATATTGCATTGTATGTACGTGCCACAACTTCTTTATCCATTTTTTGCTTTCTGGGATATTTACCTGATACTGTAGACGAGCTTCTTGTGAAAACAGCCGTCCCAAATATTGGGGTGGCTGTCTGTTTTTGATTTTAATTTCCGTAAGCTATAGGACCATAAGTGGAAGTGCCATAGGCTGTGTTGCTTTGTTTCTTACGTGTTTCAGGAAACACCATACACTTCTCCAGGGTGGCTGCTGGCAATTTACATCCTGCCAATCAGCATAACAAGTCTCCCTGTTCTCCATATCCTGTCCTACCTTTCTGGATTTTACACTTTTTTCAGATGGCCCTTTTGCCCGGGGAGCAGTGAGACTTCATTGTAGTGCAGATTTCCTTTACAGGCTTGCTTGGTTGGCTAAAAAGGGCGTATGCGTTTTTTCCTGAATATATTCAGGAAAAAACGCATACGCCCTTTTTGGCCAAGTGCATCATTGTCGACGTTGTGCCTCTTTTCCTATGCTTTCAGGGCAATTCCAGTCTACCCCCTGCAATCGTTTTCCTGAAATTCAGCCCCGCTTTCAAGTCCCCTTCGCAGGCTTACTTCAATATATTTTTGGAGGATAGCTGTCATTTATAACTCTGCAGGTTTGTGAAGTACAGTGCCCCTGAGCTCCATTCTTCAACTCGCTTTCTTGTGAGCTGGGCACAAAACCGCAGGATTGCTTCAGGCCCTAATCTGTTTCCAGCAGGGCACACTGAGCCTTTGTTTAATTCCTCTTCCTGGTGGGCAATGAGCGTTACATTTGCCCGTGCAGACACCTATAGCTACTCTCTCATTGGTTCTCCCTATTCCTGTTCATCTTGCACAGAAATGGCAAGCTGTGCCAAACAGGAGGTTAAAGGCACTGACTCTCCAAGCGGGGAGAGTGTTAGTAAAGCATCTGGAATGGTGAACCCGAGGACCAGGATACGAAAACTGAGATGCATTTTAAATCATTTCCCAATCACACGGTGGACGATACTCTGGGTTTCCCATGCATGTTTTAGCTGGAGGACGAATCCCTTGAACCTGGAGAGTTGGGACCCATGGAATGGGTACCATGCAGTATGACTTCAAAGGGTCTGCATTTGCTCACCGAAACTCACCAATGCTATCAGCCTGAAGTGTCCAGCCTTATGTCTCAACCAGCTCTGTGTGTAGATATGGTCAATCCCGGTTGCATCACATGCTCTGAGTGAATTATTTAAGAATTGCTCTCTATTTCACTGTCTTTGTGTTTTGTTTTCGAAATTTATTTTGATAATGGGATTTATCGGATTTTCACTGCTGCGTTTCGGCCGCTGTACACACGCTTGATTCTCTTACGGAGACATATATATCCATGGGTTTTAAGATTCTTCCTAGTCAGGTATATTCCTAGGCGTTGAATATGTGGTGTTGGGTCCATTTCGTTGAGCAAGGAGTAGGTCTTGTCTATTACATATTTGGCTTATGGAAAGTTATCTGTGCTAATTTCAGTCTCTGGTTTTATGCAGCACCCCAAGGCACCTTTCCCCATAAGCAAGCACTAGTTGGTTTTCTAAATTTGAGACCCTGTTCTGTTTTGTAATTCAGTTCATGTGTAGTCCAGTTTACATTCCGTGTATTAGTGATATCTTATGATGTTTCTTTTTCTGTGTGACGTAGTTCACGTAGAATCACCGTACGTGCATCCACTCACTATGCCGCTACGGGCCTGATGACACAGATTTCATTGCTGAGTTATATTGCATTGCACGTACGTGCCACAACTTCTTTATCCATTTTTTGCTTTCTGGGATATTTACCTGATACTGTAGACGAGCTTCTTGTGAACACAGCCGTCCCAAATATTGGGGTGGCTGTCTGTTTTTGATTTTAATTTCCGTAAGCTATAGGACCATAAGTGGAAGTGCCATAGGCTGTGTTGCTTTGTTTCTTACGTGTTTCAGGAAACACCATACACTTCTCCAGGGTGGCTGCTGGCAATTTACATCCTGCCAATCAGCATAACAAGGCTCCCTGTTCTCCATATCCTGTCCTACCTTTCTGGATTTTACACATTTTTCAGATGGCCCTTTTGCCCGGGGGGGCAGTGAGATTTCATTGTAGTGCAGATTTCCTTTACAGGCTTGCTTGGTTGGCCAAAAAGGGCGTATGCGTTTTTTCCTGAATATATTCAGGAAAAAACGCATACGCCCTTTTTGGCCAAATGCATCATTGTCGACGTTGTGCCTCTTTTCCTATGCTTTCAGGGCAATTCTGTCTACCCCCTGCAATCGTTTTCCTGAAATTCAGCCCTGCTTTCAAGTCCCCTTCCCAGGCTTACTTCAATATATTTTTGGAGGATAGCTGTCATTTATAACTCTGCAGGTTTGTGAAGTACAGTGCCCCTGAGCTCCTTTCTTCAACTCGCTTTCTTGTGAGCTGGGCACAAAACCGCAGGATTGCTTCAGGCCCTAATCTGTTTCCAGCAGGGCACGCTGAGCCTTTGTTTAATTCCTCTTCCTGGTGGGCAAAGAGCGTTATATTTGCCCGTGCAGACACCTACAGCTAGTCTCTCATTGGTTCTCCCTATTCCTGTTCATCTTGCACAGAAATTGCAAGCTGTGCCAAACAGGAGGTTAAAGGCACTGACTCTCCAAGCGGGGAGAGTGTGAGTAAAGCATCTGGAATGGTGAACCCGAGGACCAGGATACGAAAACTGAGATGCATTTTAAATCGTTTCCCAATCACACGGTGGACGATACTCTGGGTTTCCCATGCATGTTTTAGCTGGAGGAAGAATGCCTTGAACCTGGAGAGTTGGGACCCATGGAATGGGTACCATGCAGTATGACTTCAAAGGGTCTGCATTTGCTCACCGAAACTCACTAGTGCTATCAGCCAGAAGTGTCCAGCCTTATGTCTCAACCAGCTCTGGGTGTAGATGTGGTCAATCCCGGTTGCATCACATGCCCTGAGTGAATTATTTAAGAATTGCTCTCTATTTCACTGTCTTTGTGTTTTGTTTTCGAAGTTTATTTTGATAATGGGATTTATCGGATTTTCACTGCTGCATTTCCGCCGCTGTACACACGCTTGATTCTCTTACGGAGACATATATATCCATGGGTTTTAAGATTCTTCCTAGTCAGGTATATTCCTAGGCGTTGAATATGTGGTGTTGAGTCCATTTCGTTGAGCAAGGAGTAGGTCTTGTCTATTACATATTTGGCTTATGGAATGTTATCTGTGCTAATTTCAGTCTCTGGTTTTATGCAGCACCCCAACGCACCTTTCCCCATAAGCAAGCACTAGTTGGTTTTCTAAATTTGAGACCCTGTTCTGTTTTGTAATTCAGTTCATGTGTAGTCAAGTTTACATTCCGTGTATTAGTGATATCTTATGATGTTTCTTTTTCTGTGTGACGTAGTTCACGTAGAATCACCGTACCTGCATCCACTTACTATGCCGCTACTGGCCTGATGACACAGATTTCATTGCTGAGTGATATTGCATTGCACGTACGTGCCACAACTTCTTTATCCATTTTTTGCTTTCTGGGATATTTACCTGATACTGTAGACGAGCTTCTTGTGAACACAGCCGTCCCAAATATTGGGGTGGCTGTCTGTTTTTCATTTTAATTTCCGTAAGCTATAGGACCATAAGTGGAAGTGCCATAGGTTGTGTTGCTTTGTTTCTTACGTGTTTCCGGAAACACCATACACTTCTCCAGGGTGGCTGCTGGCAATTTACATCCTGCCAATCAGCATAACAATGCTCCCTGTTCTCCATATCCTGTCCTTCCTTTCTGGATTTTTCACCTTTTTTCAGGTGGCCCTTTTGCCTGGGGGGGCAGTGAGATTTCATTGTAGTGCAGATTTCCTTTACAGGCTTGCTTGGTTGGCCAAAAAGGGCGTATGCGTTTTTTCCTGAATATATTCAGGAAAAAACGCATACGCCCTTTTTGGCCAAGTGCATCATTGTCGACGTTCTGCCTCTTTTCCTATGCTTTCAGGGCAATTCCAGTCTACCCCCTGCAATCGTTTTCCTGAAATTCAGCCCCGCTTTCAAGTCCCCTTCGCAGACTTACTTCAATATATTTTTGGAGGATAGCTGTCATTTATAACTCTGCAGGTTTGTGAAGTACAGTGCCCCTGAGCTCCTTTCTTCAACTCGCTTTCTTGTGAGCTGGACACAAAACCGCAGGATTGCTTCAGGCCCTAATCTGTTTCCAGGAGGGCACACTGAGCCTTTGTTTAATTCCTCTTCCTGGTGGGCAATGAGCGTTACATTTGCCCGTGCAGACACCTACAGCTAGTCTCTCATTGGTTCTCCCTATTCCTGTTCATCTTGCACAGAAATTGCAAGCTGTGCCAAACAGGAGGTTAAAGGCCCTGACTCTCCAAGCGGGGAGAGTGTTAGTAAAGCATCTGGAATGGTGAACTCGAGGACCAGGAAACGAAAACTGAGATGCATTTTAAATCATTTCCCAATCACACGGTGGACGATACTCTGGGTTTCCCATGCATGTTTTAGCTGGAGGAAGAATCCCTTGAACCTGGATAGTTGGGACCCAAGGATTGGGTACCATGCAGTAAGACTTCAAAGGGTCTGCATTTGCTCACCGAAACTCACCAAAGCTATCAGCCTGAAGTGTCCAGCCTTATGTCTCAACCAGCTCTGGGTGTAGATGTGGTCAATCCCGGTTGCATCACATGCCCTGAGTGAATTATTTATGAATTGCTCTCTATTTCACTGTCTTTGTGTTTTGTTTTCGAAATTTATTTTGATAATGGGATTTATCGGATTTTCACTGCTGCGTTTCGGCCGCTGTACACACGCTTGATTCTCTTACGGAGACATATATATCCATGGGTTTTAAGATTCTTCCTAGACAGGTATATTCCTAGGCGTTGTATATGTGGTGTTGGGTCCATTTCGTTGAGCAAGGAGTAGGTCTTGTCTATTACATATTTGGCTTATGGAAAGTTATCTGTGCTAATTTCAGTCTCTGGTTTTATGCAGCACCCCAAGGCACCTTTCCCCATAAGCAAGCACTAGTTGGTTTTCTAAATTTGAGACCCTGTTCTTTTTTGTAATTCACTTCATGTGTAGTCAAGTTTACATTCCGTGTATTAGTGATATCTTATGATGTTTCTTTT